>NW_005179012.1:0-28026 GCF_000350225.1 Chondrus crispus | reverse complement strand
TATCACACTGTGGATCGAATCGCCCGCGGTGAAGATGTTGCCATGTGGTTTTTAGCTTGTAGCTGGAAGGGGTTGGAGCTCCAGCTTATAGATGGAAGGGGTTGGGGGATACGGTCAAGCTCGAAAGATGAGGGCACCTTATTTATACTTGCCATGTTGCGCGTGGTATAGTATTCCCGACGCCGTCGACGAGCAGGCCTTTTATGCGTTGAACACGTAAAGCACAGCTGTGCTTTAAGTGTTCACCACTGCTGTACTGCAACTGGAGTGGGAAGCCAATGACCTGCAAAACATATTTACAAAATCACAGTCGGCCAATTAACATTCACGAAATATGAGTCTGCCCTGAGGTGGATCCAGTTTCCTCTTATCCGCAACACGGATTCTACTCTGAGCTCTTCGGGTCGTCTAGAACAACCAGTGCGCATTGTTTCCAGGCACTTCTGCTATTTTGATTACACATCCGTTCTATTATTGCCCCAGAAAAGCCTGAACTATGGCGATTGGCGCCAAATCGCAGCTGTTCAATACGCAATCACATGAACTGAGCAGCAGGCGTTAGGTTGTGCTAGGTCATGAAGAAAATAATTCGTAAGCGAAGGAACAAGTTTCAGCTCGGGAGTCGGGGAAGAAGGGGCCGCATAGCGTATGACGATCGATGGGAAGAACATTGTGATGAGAGACTGCATCTGGCCGATACATCAGATCCCTGAATACATGGTGCCGCTGGCACGATACAACACCCTTTGGAGATGGAGACAGGTTGCGATGGCATCCAAGAAGCGGGTGGAGACGACAACTTTGAAAATACATACCAGTCTCTCGATGTGGATGGCATGAACGAAGATAAAGAGGACATCCCCCACGATGCAACTAATTCTCTTGATATAGATGCTGTAGCTGTCGAGTCAAGACAATCTGCTTTGGTTCATGGCGAAACAACGGAAGAAAACATGGCAGAGGCCGAACGAAGGGATACTACCGATGTGTTCGTTGAGACTGCAGAAGATTTTGGAGCACCCATGGTCAATGGAACGCAGTTTGCAGATGAAATTACATTCGCTGAGACACATGTAACGACTGAGCGAGATATGGGTGACATGGTGAGGGCTACGACACAGGACCTCATGACGGGGTTCCATGCAGAGGACGGGGATGTTGATCTTCAGCATGACGTCGGACTACAGAGGAATGTTGCGGAGATCCGCCTTGGATGGAAGAAGCCTAGCATATGGCAAAATGTAATGGCTGTGTTACTTGTGCCTGGGGCCGTTCGGTACTCTAGGTCGGGTTACAACTTGTTTCGGAGCTGTTTCAACCACCTTCTAAAGGAATACGAGCCGGGGGAGAAAATGTTTCCGGCCTACTTTGCTTCGAGATTGAGGTTTTGTAACGAGCATGGAGTGCAAGACGAAGTTAGATAGTACCAAATCCGGCTCCAGACAGACGCTTCAGTTACTGCAGGGCGTTGGGACAGTTACAAGTAGTTTCAAAGTCATATTGCCATCATCATGGCCTTTGATGGACTCGGCGTGCCACGAGACATGGAATGTACTTAAACGCGCTGCGGCAGATTCCGTATCCAGAAGCGCGGGGGCTCTATTTGCCAATATAGAAAGCGTGCCTATGGTTCGAAATAGAGATCTCATTCTGGACATAGCTCGCAACGTACTTCCCAGCTCAAGCGCCGAGACCGCACCCTCCTACCCATTGCTTACTTCATACAGAGGAGATGGCGGGGTCGTCACTTTGCACTTGTGAGACGAATCGCTATTTCCGCAGGAGGTACTCTGCACTTCTGATATGTGCTGCGGAGCAGATGAGAGATGTTTCAAATTGACGTCCAGGGTGCTTCAAACCACCCTCGTGGCGTCACCCGGAGCAGGACAACGTTTTAACGAAGCGTCGAGGTTTAAGTTACGTTCCGGAGCATGGAAGGGGTTCCAGCGGCCAGCGATGGACCTGTGGCGCGCTGGTGACATTTGCGCAGTTCTAAATATCAGTTCTGAGATGGATTATGTCATGGTACTAATGCAGCATCACAAAAGACCAAAACAGGGGGGCCGAAAATTGAGCTTGTGTGTTTACCCTTCGCCTTTGACGTCGGAGACGAGGAAGCTGATTTTCCTTTACGGGTCTCATTTGAAAGAGCTTCGAGAGCATCCGTTGTGAACGTCACAGTGACGGGCGGCCATCCCTGTTTTCCATTACAACACCCCCAACACCCCATTTCACTGTCCAATGGTAAGCTGAAAGACGGAACGAAATACTTTGTTGACCATATACTACTGTATTCAGATGGATTTTCTCCATTCCGATTTAAAGCGGGTTCAGGGGGGGGTGTATTGTCTCTCCCTGAATTATCCTCCGGAATGCAGAAGGAGTAGAGAGCGAGTACGAGTTCTACCCCTGACTGAACCAGGAGTTTCAACGAAGGAAGGTCTGAAGCAAGTGGTTGCCGACCTCGTCAAATCCTCAACAGAGGGTATACCTGCCAGAAATGCGGATAGGGAGGATGTGCTATTTTTTACTGGTGTGGTCGGATTTGTGAGCGACTACCACGAACTTGGGCATGTGCTGGATGTGGTGGGTGTTAATGGCACAGCACCATGCAACCTGTGCTCGTTCATGCGTTTTAGAGGTCCTAAAAGCCTTGCCTCGCGATATTCATACACCACGGGTATACACAGTGCAGACGCATGTTTCGCCAGAAGCGCAGAAAGAACGAAGGCATTAGGAAAATCTGGTGTTTCTGATGTTGATCTCAACCTCTTGGCCCTGAACGGAAACGATGATGCAGCACGAAAAGCAAATCCATTTGTTTCTTTTTGCCAAGAACTGAATAAGGCATTGAAAACCCACGATACCGCCAACAGAGCACAATGTCCCAGTCTCAAACCCTCGGTTTGACCCGAATCGCTGAATGTTTGTGGCTCCCGATCATCTCCTGGCAGGTAACGCAATTAATATAATAACCATAACGTTTCAGTCTCTTCGTAACACGACTAGAAGAAGGCAGTTAGACGGGTTGATTTGTTCCTTGTTGCGCACAAACCGCCTAGTACCTGAAACTCGAATCTACAGTTTTAGTACGAGTAGTTTGTTCACAGTAAGCATATCCGCAACGTTTTCCATATTGTTGATTGATTCTCCTGTTTTCCAACAGGTTGTCAAGAACATATCCTGCCTCCACGAAATATCAAATGCCTCCAAACATGCACTAAGTTCAGTTATACAGACTTTAAAAATCTTCAGCAAACTAGTCGGCAAGACATACTGGTATCCTAAGCTGCACGTGGATTGTTTGGAGAAGGTGGCAATGTACAATCGTGAAGATGGCACTGCACACATGGCATATTTAGAACGCCATTGCAAGGCGTATATACGAAACTGCGATGAACTGTGTAAAAGCAGTACGGCAGGGAAAGAACTGGACAAGCCGAACATCCATCGGCTTCTAGAACTGTACATGCATTCTATCCCGGCAATGGGTCATGTACACCACTTCGCCGAACTCGTGTTTGAATGCGCTCACCAGCCCCTTAAGCAGACAATGGAGAATTCCAACGGTCACGATGCCCACATGCAGGGAGTGGATCACATTATAAATAATGATTGGAAGATCCGTCTGGCATCTGCTCTTTATTCTACAGACGGCAGTTGTGAAATGGAAGACAAAGCATCGTCCTCCGTGGTCAATCTCATTTGTGAACGGAGAAGAGATGTACACAGTTGCGTAACAAAAGACAACGGCGAAGTAGAGAAGGGTTCTAGTATTACTAATAGTGGGTTACTGAAATACACTCTTGGACCTCCCTCTACTTCATTTAACAACAAACCAAGAAGGACGGAATGGGTCCTAAGTGACCCTACTGTGCACGCTGAAAGTTCAGTCCATGCCGAAAGGAATTCTGTTCCTGTCGACTTCATTGCAGAAGCGAGTCCCAATGATCCCAAGTTCTTCGAGAAGGCATGTCGAATGAAAAAACAGTGTACGGGTTTGGATTTGTTGCATCGCATTCAAGACCACGCGATATTCTCTCGAATGGCTTTGTTGTTCAAACATTGGTGGTTGATGATGCAGAACAAGTTGTCCGTAAACCCGAGAGAGATGACGTAATTTGTGGTATTGAGGAGCCACACGTAGCATACTTCGCAATTGAGTCATTTATGAAAATCCAGTATGGATATCAAGAATCACCATCACAACGTGAGATACCTTTCGCTCTTGTGAAGATATGCCAGCTCACTTCCGGATTTATTCATGTTGATGTGCACACGCCCTTCCAACTATTGGAGCTCACGGACTCTGTCAGAAGAGTCGGATTCGTTCACTCCTGTCATAGTGACCAGACTACACAATGCTTTAACCGGATGAGAATATTGTGTGTTGCACTGCCTCGATCATGGAGGGAAATATCTCCCACTGCCTATCTAGGTACGACGGTTATCCTCCTCGAAAGTCTTATCTCTACGCAATTATTCCTGACTTATTTCCGCGTTGAAGGCCGGAGCGGTTGGAAAGGCCGTACAAGGTTTTGGAGACAACGGGTATCGCAGTTTTCTTATATAGAAAGCGCAAAACGGTCAATGTACGGGAGCAAGAGAGTAATTTTATGAATATGAGGTCCACTATTCATCGCAATCGCTCTCAATGACAACCCATTTAGAGCGCCTCTTGCTTTTCTTTTGCAATCTCTTCTTCTTGCGAACCGCTTACTTCTTCTCTGTATTCATTGAGCTTTTCTTCCGGGACTTCTTCCCAGTTTCCTGTCTAACTAATTTCCTGAGCTTGACAACCGAGGTTAGCTGGAAACCATCTCCATCGCATAAATCGAATACATTGTCACGAACATAAAGCGCATATTGCTCGGCGGGATCATGAACAAGTTTCGTCCTGGAATCGATGGTGACGAAATGTTCGAAACTTTCCCCATGCCTATCAGTTCCCTCCAGTCTCGCCAAAAAGACACGGCTGCTTTGCCCAAGCATAAATTCTGGCAATGACCTAGATACGAAGTTATGGCATGGTACCTTCTGCATAGTATATATCTTCAAATTTTCTCCAACCACGCTCTCGCACCTGCTATACTTCGAATACCAGAGAAGGGGAGGTTTAAAACGTCTCTTTCCACCTCTGTACCGGACAGAATTGCAATGACATTCCCAAGACTGGCCTGCAGGCAGAGACCCTCGTTTGTACGCACAAATACAGGAATTGATCTATTGAGATACCCATCTGCCTCCATTCACGCTCCCCTGTACCAAGGACCTGATAGCTTGTACGTCTTGTCAAGGTTTGCTACTGTGTAGCAAACCTTGACAAGACGTACAAGGATCGCGATGACTGGTGTGGCACACCAGTCATCGAGATCCTTCAAAAATCTGCCACGGTTACCCCGACCCCAGCGAAGGACCATCAGTGGACTTCCTCTCTGAAACCCTTCCCGATCCTCCACGTCGCTTGTGATAGGGCTTCCTTGCCTTTCAAGGTCACTAAAGCTGTGTGCTTTTACCCAGAAAAGTTTCACAGGCCAGTAAGATTTGGAAGGCCCTGCGAGGATATTCGATGCGTAATACTGCCCCCTAGTCCATCCATTACGTGTGCCCGAGGCAAAGACAACACGCTTAATTGCGTAGTCTTGTGAGCTCATAAGATCCCCGCCGTATTCCCTATCGAGGAAGCCGAGTCTCGAGATATCCTCAGCACGCATTGCCCTTCCTGGGAAAGCCGTCAATGTATCCATTATTCATGCGCCACGCTCTCCCCGTCCGTCCTCATGACCGCCCGGGCCAGCTCGCCCACTGTCAGATGGGGGGCCTCTCCCGAATCTTTGAGATCGATCCAACCCCGGTCTTCAGCAGTGAGCTGTATGCCCCATATCCTCCTGGCTCGGCCCTTGTGGCGCATGAGGAGGATGCTTCGCGGAGTTCCATTCGCGCCACGGCCAGGGAAGGCCTGCAAGTGAAATCGTTCGGACTCCGCGCCGCTTCCTCCTCTGACCAATTTCAGGTTGTTTGGGAGCATTGGAGGCGATGGAAAGTCAGGGAAGATGTTTGTGAGCTCGGCGGCTCGCATCAGAACAGCGAGATTCCGAGGGAAGCGGAAAAATGAAGATCGGATGTGCGTGGGAAATTGGCAGAACACAGTCGGGCTGACCCGGGACGAGGGGGGTGTTGAGTCGCTGGCTGGAAGGTCGAATCATAAATAAACCATGTGAATTGCGGACACAGAGCTGTTTCACACAGCTAAAATTCACAGAATGGCCGCCACCGGTTTGGAGGGCGGAGGAGAAGGGCGTGGGGGAGGGCGCTACCATCCTGCTGCGCGTGAGGAAGCCGGACGAGGATGAGAAGAAGGTGCCGACAGTTTCACCGCCTCCTTCAGGAAAGTTCCGCTCTGGAACCGCCGCACCGCTCCGTAGCTGTAGTTTTCTTCCTCTTCTTTACAATCCTAGAGCCGCATCTGCCGGATTCACGTCCCGCACGCGGCTGTGAGGACGTTTTGGATTACGTTATCAAGGTTTTTGTACTCATTGCGAACCAAACTACGAGTTACCCTGGTCCATGACACCGCAGCGACAATCAACGTCTTCGGCCTTTGTCCTTCAGGGTCGTCGCATTCTGACAAACGCGCACTCCTTCGAAAATTACACTTCAGTCGTAGTAAAAAACGCTACAGTGATAAAACGCCGTCGGCAAAATTCGTCATCATCGGCATTGAATCAGCGCTTCCGCGATGAATGTAGGAAACTGAATTCAAAAAGGCATCCTCGGTGTGCCAACAAAATCGCGTACACATGTGACCGACGTAAAACATCGAGTCGTTCACTCCCGGCATATGTGGCATGTGACGCAAAAGACCTGCCATGTTGATATTGCCGACATGGCGCTTGGGGCTGGGAAAGTCGTCAAAAGAGGTTTCTACTTTTCGCTTTCGTTCTTGCATCGCTGTGCAGAGGGCTTTCCAATATTCGAACGCTTTCTCTCATCATCATCGATGATGTCTTCTGTTTTGGCTGGGGCACTAGTCACCTGACGTGCTCCTGCATGGCATCCTGGTTGTCGGATTGAATTTGGGACTCAGGTATGATGAGATTAAGAAGTTAAAAGTTGAAAACGTCTCTGTTGGGTGCGGTGGCCGCACGTTGACGTTACTTGAATCGATTAAGAATTCAACTGTGCATAGGGCGTACCAGCTAGGCGATTGGTTCGGGAAGTCTGCCTTACGGTTCTCATACTTTGTGGATCCATTCTTAGCATTGTACTCGTGGCTGACGCTTCGTGGTACTAGTCCAGAGCCGTTATTTTGTGATGTGAACGAAACAAGAAGTGGTAGGGTTATTGATACCAAAGCGCCGTGGAGTTCTAAGAAACTCACCGAGTTCTTCGGAGGTCGCTTGTCATGAACTGGTGTCGGATCGGGCGATCTGAGTGCGTACTCCGGACACTGAATGAAAAGAGGGTCAGTGCAGCTGTATCGATCTCTAGGGCATCCCGATGAAACAATTATGGAAATAATTCAGATGAGTGGATATCAAGCGTGTGCCAACTTTGGTAATGGCTACAACGACAGTGCTCCGCAAGAGCTTCCTCGCTTTCATTCAGTCAATGAGTATTTACGTCATGCTGAAAATATTTGCGAAAAATCTGAGCAGATTTATTGGAAGGACGACTTTGCAAATTTTCTAGAGCACGTTCATACTGGGGTCAGTTCGAACGATATGGACAAAGATTTCAGTTAATCTAGTCAAATACTTTCGTCGAGTACAAGAAATAATTTGGTACCTGATTTATGGAGCAAATGTGTTTCTGTTGTCGTGCACTGAAGGGGGAGGATTGGGAATCCCCCTCAGTCAGAGCACCGCACGTTCGGGGCGCGGGGGATGATTCGGGAGACCACCTGTGGGGTAACCGGCACGGGGTCCGGGCGTCTAACGCAGTACGGAAAGTAAGGGGAAAAGTGGGAAAGCAGAGCCCAGGAGGGGCAGAGCGGTAGGGACAGCTGTCGCCCGGAGAGCCGGGTGTAGCCGGACGACGCGCGCGGTAGAGATAGGTGGGAATCGGGATGCAGATGGCTCGCAGGGCACCTTCGTAGGACGGGGACCGACGCGAGGCTACGACTCCGTTCCAGAAACCCGAGTTGTAGACCCAAAGCTTCGTGAGGATTTACTTTGGGTCGGACGTCGACTATATAGAAGTCGACGTCGGGATATAATAATAATAATAATAATAATTAAAATAAAGGGGGCACGACACCCGTGACACGTGGTGGTGGGCCACGGGTACAGGTGGTTAATTGACACGGATAAAAGTGGTGTATAACACGGGTACACGTGGGTAAACTGTCAGTACTTCGACAGGGCTCCATGGAGCTTACACCTAGACTGTGCTGGTGGAGAATCGCACACGGTTACACGTGGTAAAGATGGCACTTATGATAGTGGGATACTCGTCGTGTGCCACAGTGCCGCACTGCGATGAGATGGAGAGCTCAGTGCTCTACATCTGTTTAATGAGATATAAGTGATCCTCTTATTAATTTCAGAACGAGGAACACCCTAAGGACCCCCACGACAAGAAATGGAGAGAAGCGGGTTTGTGCGGCCGATCCAAGGGAGTGGAGAAGGGGCCGGATTCAACCCCCCTATGTAATAATATGGATCCTTCCGGTTTGGTTTTACTCCGTCACGGAGGGGTGTCCACGGTAGCGGTAAAATTACAACTCTACCAACCTCTCTGCGAGGGCGGCGGTTATGACTCTGGTAAACGGGCGAGTGGAATTGCGACCCCGTAGGGAATTGGGCTCAATGGGCATACGCTTCCACCAGGCGGTAGAACGACCAAACTGGGGAGCGTGTGATTGCGGCCCTCAAGAATAACCCGCACGGGACGATCTGCTTCTTCCAGTTTTTCCTCAGTTTTCGCCAAAGGGGTCGCTGCCCTCCTTTACTCTGTGGGCGTACTGCCTCGGTCCCTAAGTACGTCGACCTCCGGCGGCCGGGCAGTGCAGTAGTGATCCACTTCTACTTTGGATCACTACAGTGGAGTACCACTACTGTACCCTTCTCATCGGCTTAATTTCGGTAATGGTGTAATTTGGGTACCGTTCAAACCTCGAGCCTATGCCTTCCCCGCCTTCTAAAAATTTCCACAGTGCATCTCAAACCCCGATACCTCGCGCAGGGACAGTATTCTCCTCCCTCCTCCACCGTACGTGCGCCTTGACTCGGCGGTGGCGGTATGCCACCGTCAATGAGAGCGGAAGCGCTCGCTCACAAGAGGCAAATCGCGAAAAGAAAAGAGGAGGCAGCTCGACGCGCAAAGCTCCTTTCCCTAATCAAAGGGGGTGACAGCGCCCTCAAAGCGTCAGGAAAGACAGGCGTGTTTCGATCAACCGCCACACGAATCAAAAACGCATATCAGAGCTCAAACACGGACGAACTCAAAAAGTTGCTAAATACAGAGGACAATCACGCCGGTCGCAAACCCGTTCTGTCTCCACATGAGGAACAACTTGTAGTTAACCGAGCTCTACATTCCGCCCAGCATGGCTTCGCAGTAGACAACAACGTGATGAGCACAGTACACGCCAAATTTTCGGCTGATCGTTCCGCCAGATACGCAAATGGCTCCCTCACCAGACGCTATCCGTAGAGAAGCATACGGGGCGCTGGGAAGCATGTGACCGCTGGTATCGCTGTGGCGGCTTGCGGAAATATTGCACCTCTATTTCTCGTAGCTTCCAGGAAGCGGGTTGTGGGCACTTGGAAGGAGCCCCTGAGCGAACTTGACTTTACTGACTCGCGAGGAATACCCCATTGGCTTTGTGGGTCACAGTAGTTTCCCTCAGACGCATCTCTTCACGTAACAAAGAATGAATCCGTGGATCGAAACATAATCGTCAAAATTGCAGAGCACATAAACAAGCATGCTCGAAAAACCATCTGCTCAGATAAGCGGCGCATTGTGCTGTTGGTGGACGGACACAGCTCCCGTGATGGGCTATACTGGCTTGAGACGTGTGAAAGATTGAATATTATCGTTGTGCGGCTCCCCGCAAACACAACGCATATTCTCCAACCCTGCGACCAATTTGTGAATCGCTCATTTCAAAAAACAGTGGGGAAGACGAGGGACGAATGGCTCTCTATGAGCCATTTGTCATGGGCAAATACCTCTTACAAAATCAAACTGGCAGTTGCAGGCCACCAGTCCATCACACCCGACGATGCTCGAGCGTCGTTCGTTAAATGCTGTATTTGGCCTATGGACTACCGTTTTATATACCTTGCTTCCTCTGATAGTGCTCCAAATGGCCTCGACACACGATCTGGTATGTCATATCCCAGCACAGGGCGGCAATTTGTCTGTTGGACCTCACATGGGGTCATGAGGACGCAAAACCTCAAACGTCAAAAAGAAATTCACGAACTGACTGACGGTAGGCTACACGCCTCCCGCGCTCTCACACAGATTGCTTGTCTTCTCCAGTCCAATTACAGAGTCCAGAACATACTATCACACGAAATCCGTGCCCCTAAAACGGCATCCTGCACTCGCACAGCACGTAAAAATAGTGAAAAATGCAGGGAGCGGCTGTTCTCACTTCGAATGTTTCTCAAAGGCTGTCGGAGGCTAACGAAACGTCAAATCGCGAACACGCGAGCTCACCGGCTATCAAGACACACAGTAGGGTTATTTTGAGGGAGTCTTTTTGTGACAAGGAAAACGTAGATCCTGCTGGAGAAGCGAAGGTCGCTCGAAACCTAGAGAGCAGTTTTTCGGATTCTTTGGACGATGTTTCCCTGAGTCAGTGGCCGACACGGAGTCGGTCTAATGTCAAGGGGGAAAGGGAGAGTCGCGATACCTGTCCGCAACATGCCGCAGCACAAAGTCTCCTCGGTTTGTCGCAGCCTAGGTAAATGTGCTGCGGTATGGGTCCCCAATTTGAGCCGGATGGTACGTGGAGCAGTCAAAGAGAGATTTTTTGGTACTGAAAATCTGGCCAGTACAGGGGTAAAATGGCCGATTTTAGGAAAATTCTAAAGCTACCCAAAATTGAGCCGATGAGAAGGGTACTCCACCGGGGAGTAATGTACACAGCGGCACACGTGGCTGTGTTCCTGCCACCTGTACTCGTGGCAGAGCGCGCACCACGTGTGCCAGCTAGAACTCCCCGGCTGACACTCCTATTACACTAATTTCTACACCCCTACAGTAGGACCTTCTAGTCTACTGTACCCTCGGGACGTAATACGTAAGGCGGTACACGTGGCCATTGCACCGCCACCTGTCACCCGTGGCGGTACGTGCACCCCGTGTACAACCTGAGTTATCCCCTGCCTTTCCAGTATCGTCTGATCACCCCTCCGGGTCGTTACGTTTACCGACACCGGTCGGTACCCGTTCTCCCACACACCCCTCTTCTTCGAGTGCGCCACGTCCTCGGGGCGGCCATTACGTTCGTGGCCCGCGCCCGTTCGCCTCCTTCAAGCGGCCGTTGTACGGACGTTACCGACGCTACGGGGCCATTGCGAAACTGCCCCAAGCCGGCCCGGTGCGAACTCCTTTCGGGTCGTGATTAGACGTCGGTTCGCCTCTGCGGCGCCTCCACGGCTACGAAACTCCCTTCTGTATTTTTCTCCGACCCTTCCTGGTCGTCGCCGTGTCCCCGTGGGTTGTACCTTTTCCTCGCAGCGAAAACGGGCGACGGAATCACGACGCGGTGCAACGCCTCCGCACGGCGGTATTCGACCTCGCGGTACCTCTCCGAATTCGGACACACCGTCTATTCCTCTCAAGCCTTCCGTGCCCTTTCGGGAGCCCTCGTTGTTTCTGTCCTTTGAGGAAGGCCGGAACATCCCCCGTGTGGCAGAGGTGAGCAGGTGACTTCTCTTACGTACGCTCGTCCTGTGGTCGTGTCGCTTCTCCCGCCCCTTGCGTTATTCTCCGCCATCGGACGATTCCCTCCCACGTAATGATTACGAGGTAGGCCCGCCGCCGAAGGGGTGTGGGCTACAGAGCGACGCCTTTCATGCCAACAAGTGCGCACAGTACCTCCACGGCCGTAATTCAGGGCGAAACCCGCTGGGGCGCCCCTCCGCCGCCGGGACGAATTCCGCGAACGGTGGCTATAAATACGGACGCGACGGCCTCCTTACCGCCTACAGGTCCGCCGCTCGACCCCACGTCCTTCATCTCGGAACCCGCTCGAGCACTTCCGACGCCTCCAGCTATGTCTCCCCTCGCGCCCGGGTCGGCGTCCCGCTGGGTCAACCCGGCGAAGGAATACGACCATCGTCAGCGCCGCACCCCCGCCGAGGCTTCCCAACGTTCTTCTGCGGTGCCGTACTAGGTCGAAAAGTACGTGGGCTGGTCCCAGTGGTACGTTGACGCCCTCCGTTTCCAAGTAGTCTGTCAAGAAGGAATCAGCCTCTCGAACGGGTACCGCCGAAGCAGGGACGAAGCGTGGACAGCTCGCTGGTGCCACCTACCCCTGACACCGAACGACCGGACGAGCACACATGGACGAGCCGACCTATCCCATGTGCGTGGTTGGCCCGAAAGGGAGTATCAAATCCGTCTGCAGACCATCCTCTCCGGTCTCCATCATCTTTCGCGACCTGAGGACGTCGCCACTGGCGGGAGTTTTCTCTCTGCGGGTCACAGCGTGCTCGGGCTCCTTGCCTTCGAGCCCCCGTATGACCGGTTGTATTGGCTTCGCGATCGGCGCTGGTGGGGCAACAACTGTTCCGACGAGTCCTGTGTTCGGAATACGCAGTGGCTCTTCTACGGGTGGCATAATTTAGAATTTTTCGACATGCCTTCCCGACTCCGGCCGAACTACTACATCCGCGTGCCACCTCAACCCTTCTATCGAGACGTCCCTCGGTCGCTCTGCGTGCCCACGCCAGCCGTTTTGGCGTATCACGGTAGTTTGGATCTTCAGAAGAGTCGCCTCCGTGTATGGTTTTTGCAGATCGTCGCTGTCGAGTGGGCCGTGTCGTTTGTCATGGCATTCCTTCACGCGGACCGCTACGGGATTCAGATGAACGCCAAGAACCGTGACTGGCGTCTCTTCCAAGACCGCGGTATCGCTTCCCCTGTGGGTCGACTGATGCCTCTTCCTACCGGGCTTATTTCGTACGTCCGCGAGCTCGGCGTACAGAATATCGTCCGAGTAACGGAATTCGACCCTCAGGAGACGGAGACGCTTTTCCGATACGCCGCCGAAACCGATTGGACGAAGAACCCTGGGTTCCTTTGGTACGAATATGAGACCGACCGGTTCTCGCCTATGCCGCGTTACCCTGGTGGGCACGACGAATGCAAAGCATATCCCATTCGGGTCGTCCTTCCCGAGCCTCGTCGTTCCCTCTGGCCGATATTGGAGGTCGCTGATTATTACCCCCGTGGGAAAGGATTCGTTCCGGAGTGCTTTCATCCTCCTGAAGTCGCTTCGGATGCCGTTCCGATTTTTCCTCCGAGTAGTCGTGGGGCTTTCTCGGCCGTGCCGTTCCTATACGGGGGCGAGTCCGTCGCTGCGCCTCCCGAAGGAAGGGGACCTGTCTCTTTTGACGACGAGGATGTTCCCTCTCCGGTACCAGCGGCTCCTCTGAGGTCTGTGCTGCCTCCCGACGACGGTGGTGGAGCGACCCAATCGGCCGCTGCGGTTGTGGAGGACATCGTTGAAGTTCCTGCCTCCAGCCCACATGCTGGTGCAACGGCTAGCTTCGTCGCCACAAGGCCCGAAATCGTCCTGGAGACGTTCGACCAAGTGGACGTACCGCCCATTGTGGATGAAGACCTCAGGGCGGCTTGGCAGGAGTATCTTGAGAATGCCCAAAACTATGGGGCTGGACCGGCTTCTACGGTCCCGGCCGTCCTTCGTCAACCGGCGACCCTCATACGGGACTCTCATACCCTTGAGAGTACACGTTCGGCTCTGAATGAGGACCAGTCTGCCCTTAGCGGGATTCTGCAGGCCCGCGTTCGGGACGTGACCGACGGCGCTATTTCGGACGTCCTCGTCCGGTTCGGGCTCGAGCCTGACCGTTCTGCCGGTAGTGGGGCCGACGGGGCCTCAGCCTCCAATTCTGCTGGCGCCCCTTCTCGTAAGCGTCCTCCTCCGGGTACTCCCACCTCTAAATAAACTGCCTTTGCATTTCTTTCGTCCTTCATCGCGGTTGTCTTCCTTCGTACTGTAGTCCATGGATCGGCGACGCCCGGTACCTGCGCTCTCCCGTACAGGGTCTCTTCCAGCGGCAATCGTCGTCGCTGCGTCCATGATGGGTCGTTCTTGCGTTACCAATATCCAGGTGGGGTCACGACTTTGCCTTCATTAGGCTGGTGACTGCCCGATCGGGGTTTTCCTTTGCAATAAAAATCGGCCTTCTTGCCAGTAAAACGTGCCTGTTTTTCTCGTCTTCGAGGCTTGTCCTTGTAAATTAACGAGCTCCCATTGGACGTTCCCTAGAATCTTCGTGCCTCAAACCGCCGCCTCTGTCCCACGGGGCGTTCCCTTTGGGTGTTGACGATTTTTGAGCAAAAAAATCTCATTCTTTCCGTACACTTCATCCTTTCTTCCCCCCTCTTCTTGGACCGACCGTCTCGGTCAGTGTCTAGCTCGGTATCGGTGGATGAAGTTCTCTGGGAGGATATCCGCTCGCTCTCAGGTATCCTCTTTGGGGCTATAGCCGAACCATCGGACGCGATAAAGTGGGGAGCCGTCGTCCGACTCGCCATGGGCGATGATGCGGTCTATGGCGTGCTCTGTATCCGCTTCGGCCTCAGTGGGGTCCTGATAGACGGGGACCTCGCTGTCCGGGTCGATGGAGACTGCAGGGGTGGTCCGTGGGACGGAGGCCCTTTCGGGTGGTGTGGTTCCGCTTGGCGGGGGTATCGCCGTGGGTGTCGACCATACGGGCGAGGGGGCCTTCGGAACGGAGCGTTGCGGCGCCTTTGGCACACGGTTTATGGATACTGTATCCAAGAGACCGTCGCGCTCAAGCGTGACGGTGTCTCCGTCCGGTGACGCCTTTATAAACCTATAGGGACCTGTCGTTTTAGGAAGGAGTTTCCGGTGGCCGTCGTCGTTCTCAAGCGGCGTCGCGGAAAAATCCGTGGGTCTGTCAAGAAAGACCTCCTGTCCGACCTCGAAGGAGGGTAACGTCCTTACGGCTTTGTCGGAATTTCTCTTGTACTGTGCTTGGGCGTGTGTCAACTTGGTACCGGCGCGGGAGAAAATCTTCCGCACCCGCTGTACGGTGATTCGCTTCATTTGTGCCGATGTCGGTTCACTTGCATTTGGGGAGGGTATGGCGCCAGAAGGAGCTTGGACCGATATCCCCGGTGGGTGCCCCGTCAAGGTGAGGTCAAAGGGGGTCGTACCCGTCGACTTGTGGACCTGCATATTGTACGCGTACGTCAGGGGTTTGTAGTGCACTGTACTCGGTACCGGGACAGCTGTCCTAATCTCGCCAGAATCGCGCTCGCCGCTGCCACGTGTACCACGGGTACACGTGGACCACTGTCTCTCTGCCGGACCATACCGGTGGACACGTGTGAGCCCTCTGCCACCTGTCGGGCTTATAAGGGCCGTTACTTGGTCTCCTCGGGGCTACACCCGTTATATTCTAGTTATTCTAATTTACAGTATAATTTAGCTTCGTCATTACGGCGACGGGGACTATATAGTCAACCCGATAATCAAAGTAAAGAGGCACGAAGCCTCGCGTCTTTTACCTTAGTTTCTGGATTCCAGGTTGTAGCCTTGACTCGGTACTGGCTCGCCCATACCGACCGAGTGTAGTGCAATACGCACCTGAAAAGGGGGTGCAAAGAAGTGAAAAAGGAAACAAATTGGATACTGTAGTCCGAGGTCGGGGGAGACACGTGTGCGACGAAGCGCACGATTATTTTAATTATTTAATTTATTTACTAATTAGATCCAGAATCTAGAGCCGGGAGCTACTGTACTCGCCCCGGCGGGGCTCTATATAACTTAGCCCTTTGACCGACCAAGTCAATAAACCAACGCGAGTTGCCAGAGTTTGATATCTCCTTGGTCGAAGTCCGTCTTTTACAAGACATTCCCTTCTACTCTAGCCTACGGTATCCTTTGCGCTCGGGGGTCCCCTTTTTCCTTATCAATTTTCCTTTATTTCCCTATCCTAATTTCCCTTAATCTTGAGTTGGTCCCACCTTATAGGATTGCGATCCGCAACGTGACGTCATTAGCCATCGGGCTTCTGTGTTGGTGCACCAATGGTGCTTTTCTCAGCGTTGGTTCCATCGGAATCTGGTTGCGACAGATCCGGTATTGGTACTTTGCCATCGGGCAGTACGACGGTATAGCGCTGCTACGTTTTCTTCTTTCCCGACGGGCTACGTTGCGACGTCCCCGTCGAAGACCTTATCAAGGGTATAAGGTGTACAAGGCCCTCTTCGAGCATTGGATTTACGACCCATCGGACCAGGTGTACCTAGACACCCCTCCGAACTCGTCGAGCAGTTGCCTTTACAAGTCTCTACCACCATTCACCGATCCCGGGCTGGGCCCTTCTCTTTGCCCCCCCTATCAGGGATCCGAGCTACTGCAGGCCGCAAACCCGCTTAAAGAGGACAGGGAACTTCGAACACTCCGTAGTGCTGTGCCGTTGGCAGTTGTTGTTTTTGTTGTTGTTGTTTGTGTTGGACAGTCGGACCTTAGTCTCTGCCTGACAGGCGCATTGCACTACAAAAGTGGTCTCCCGACCTAGAATTCGTTCTGTCTACGACAAGGAAGTGGTCTGGGTAACGGAGTCTCTTTTTATTTTTTGTTTGTATCTTTTTTTAGGTTCGTTCGCTACGCCGAACGATGTCAACAAGCGCACCCGGGGACGTCGGTCCCGGGGCGAGTAGGAGCGGATCGGCAAGGGCGTCGAGGATCCCGCGAGGTCCTCGCACCCGAAGCCAGGCCAATACGGCCACGGATCTCGAAGGTCAAGAATCCCCGACGGGGATTGAAGCCGACAAGGATAACCTATCCTACAGGTTCGAGAAGATGGGCGAGGAGATTCGCCAACAGATGACGAAAAATCTCGAGGCTGAATTAGCCCTCGTCCGTAAGCAACTGGAGTTGCAAGCATCCGAGTTCCACACCGTTTTAGGAGAACTATCGGCTCGAGTCGATCTCGTCGAGAAGGAGCGAGGTGATGCGACAGACGGTCCGGAGCCGGAGGTCCTAGCTTCGTTGAAAATTTCAGTCAAGGACGCAAGGCGCGACGCGAACCAAGCTTTGGAGTCCTTAGGGAAATTTAGAGCCAGTATCGACGACAGGTTTGACCGCGCCGCTCATCGTCTCAAGGACCTTGAACAGGCCGCCGGGCAAGAGCCGCTCCCAACGGGTCGAGAAGGCGACCGTCGATCGAAGAAGGACAAGGCCGCTGTACAGCGGAGTTCCAAGTCGAAGACTTCGAAGAAGAATCTGCGACGCAGGAGCAAGAGTCACTGTAGTGACGAGCCGGAGGACCAAGACTCAATGACCGAGTCGAATGGCCTTTCCGAAGATGGTGACGACGGTTCAACGAACCATGCCAGCAATTCCGAACATCGTTCAGAGGATGGAAAAGGAATTTCGCAGGCAAGAAAATTTCCTCCAGACGGGGCGGGATCACTTCGTCCGCCTCGCGGAGAGACAAGGACGCTGAGCCAGAGGACGTCGCAACGCGACGCGGGCCGCGATGGGAGAAGTTGGAGGAGCTGAATCCGACCAACTACCTCTTCAAGAAATTACTTTCGTACCGAACGTACCGCTTGCGGAACCTGCAGACATATTTGTCAAGTTCCCGGCGGACCGCCGTGCGAAAAATCAGGAGAGATACTCCGCCTAAGGTGAAGAAGGACAACACGTTCACAGGTGAGGACGGGGTCCTTGTGTTGGATATTTTATCAAAGTTAGTTCAAGAGTTTGATAATTAACAAATGAACGAGGGGCAAGCGATCCGCTTGTTGCCCGAATTTCTAAGCGGCATCGCCTTGAGACAGTACACTTCGGTGTCTCAGACGGCCGGGTCACATCACGGAAAGGTGTCCGTTTGGCAAGAGGCCGTACAGTGGTTGTTGAGGAGTTTCGCAACCGGCGAGGCGATCCGTCAAGCCGTGCTCGCATTGCGAGAAGTTCAGCAAAGACCGTCTGAAGACGAGATGGAATTCTACATTCGCCTAACAGACGCGAGTAATCGCTGTGGGAATGTTTATTCTATGGAGGAGCAGATGACCATGTTCATCGAGGGGCTAGATGCCAGTATTTAGCCCATGGTCTCGCAGTAGCGACAAGGAAGGCCGCCGGCCCGTGGAGGACTTAGGCCACAATATCCCGTCAAGAAACACGGACTGGTGTGCTATCACTGTTACGAAAAGGGGCACGCCGCGCCAACGTGCATTCTTTCCCTCCGGGAAATGCACCGAGTTTTGGGAAATTATGAGGCGTTGTCTCCGATGGAGAGATTAGGGACACCATCGACGAGTTATCTGAAGGTCAAGAATTGATTCGATTCGCAGACGGCGAGCACGCCGAGTGCTTCAACGCCGAGGTCGAAACAACCCTTCACAGGGCCCGCCGCGGGGCCCGTGTCGTCGGGCGTGAGAAGGAACCCGCCGCCGCAGGGAAACTAGAGAGGGGAATCTCGAGGGAGTCACGAGAGGCGCAGGTTCAACGTACTGCGTCCGGGACTCAGTCCCGTTCCCCGTCTCTAGCAAGAAGGAAAGGCCTGGACGAGGAGGTAGTTGGAATAGTGGATAGGCCGAAGGAGCCGACTGTTGTCAAGAAAATTCTAAGTCGAGACAAGGATCGTCCGATGGATCAAATCCGTAGGCCCTGGTACAGGGTCAAGCGACAAGAATGTCCTGAAAAGATCTGGGTCCTCGCGCGAAAAATCTACAAAGTTTACGCGGACATTGGACCAACGGTCCGATTGATTAGTCGAGTGTTGTCCGTGTTGGACACAGGTGCCGGACCGAATTTGGTTCGAAGATCGGAACTTCCGGCAGGAATGGAATTGTTGGTGTCCTACGGACCGACCCAAGACATTGGCGACGAGAACAATAGGCCACTCCGGACTCTCGGCACAATTAGAATGCCTGTGAGGCTTGGAAAATTTGTGGCCGCAGCCGAGTTTATTGTATGCGAAAAACTAGCAGTCCCGCTAATTCTAGGCGCGGACTACTGTGACCGGTTTGTGGAAGCCATTTATCCAAGGAAGGAAAAGGTTGAGTTGGCAAATTTCTCGGAGGTTCCGATAGTTAGGCGGTTCTCGACGAGAAAAGGGAAGAAGAATCTCGTCCCGGGAGAGGACGAGAATGACGGAAAGGTGGAGCGAATTTCCCCTAAGGTAAAAGTGGCAAGAGCCACGACTATCGAGCCAGGGACGCAACGCGTCGTGGAATGCACCTCGAAGAGGGCGGGCTTGGTTGTGGTTCAGCCGTACTCGTCGTTGTACGAAAGGCACGGGTTGACATGCACGAATGGTGTCGTTCAGGTTGAGCCTGACAGGCCATTTCGTTTACTCGTTGCGAATTTTAGGATGTACCCTGTCAGGGTGCAAAAAAGCCAAGTGGTGGCAGAATTATTACCGCACCAGAGGGCCGCGCTCGAGAGCAAAACCACCATGGGTGAAGTTCTCGGAATTCAAGAAAGGAAGAAAGAAAATTTTCCTAATTCCGCCAAGACGCCTAAGGGCGAGAGAAGATGCGAACCGTCGGATCAAGCGCGCGAGGACCAGCCAGAAGAACGGTCGGCAGGGCTCTCCGCGTCGGCAGCTACGAAGCCGCAACGCAGGATTGAGCCGCCACCGCCGGACGTGGAGGACCCCGACCTGAGCCACGTGCCGGAACGGCTGCGCGACCGGTTCCGACGGATGTTGAAGAAATACTCTAAGATGTGGGATGGGACCCCTGGTGAAATTAATACCACGGTCCACCGGATCGAGCTGGCCTCGGAGACCAGGCCCATCGCACAAGCTCCCTACCGAGCCGGTCCAAGGGCTCGGGAGGTCGAGGACGCAGAAGTACAGAAGATGTTAGAGGCAGGAGTCATCGAACCGGCGCAGTAAGAATGAGCGTTGCCCATTTTATTAGTGCCCAAGCTGGACGGATCGATGCGCTTTTGCGTAAACTACCGCAGGTTAAACGCGGTAACGGTGAAGGACACGTACCTTTTACCGCGCATGGATGAGTGTCTGGACTCGCTTGTTGACACCAAGGTTTTCTCCGCGTTGCACGCGATCTCGGGATATTGGCAGATGCCTATCCCTGAGTGCGACCGCGACAAGACCTCATTTTCGTGTCACTCAGGTCTGTATCGCTTCTCAAGAATGCCCTTCGGGCTAACCAACGCGCCAGCGACGTTCCAGAGAGCAATGGATATCCTGCTCTCTCCGTTCCGCTGGAAATGTTGTTTGGTGTATCTGGATGACATAACGCCAAAGCGGCTTGCCAAAACCAATAGAAAAACGCTCAACTTGCACACCGCAACGCCGCGCTATATAGAAGTGGCCCCACAAGCTTCGCAAGTGCTAATTTTTCGTGGAAAAGATCAAGTACCTGGGCCACGTCGTCCGCCCAGGTACGCTAGAAGTCGATGTCGCGCAAACCGCCGCGTTGGAACAAGTGCGGTACCCCCAAACGCAGACCCAGCTCAGAAGCTTCCTGGGACTCTGCAATTTGTACCACAGGTTTGTCCCACATTACGCGAAAATCGCGCATCTGCTCAATCAACTATTGAAGAAGGGACAACTGGTCCAGTTGGAAGGATTCGACGAACCGTGCGAAAAAGCTTTTCATAAGCTCAAGGACGCCATCTTGGCACCGCCGGTGTTGGCGCTGCCGAAGAAGGACCTACCCTACTCGGTAGATACCGATGCAAGCCATTGCCAAATAGGCGCTGCACTATTTCAAAACACCCAGATGCGCAACGCAAACGCATCGGGTTCTTTTCAAGAACGTTAGCCGCAGCCGAGAGAAACTATTCTGTATCAGAAAAAGAATGTCTAGCAGTAATTTGGGCCGTACCGACTTTAAGAGCATATCTATATGGCGAGCACTTCATTGTGTGCACCGACCATGCCTCATTGAGGTGGTTGATGAACGTAACCGACCCCAGTGGGAGATTAATCCGATGGAGGCTCCTCCTCTCGGAATTTGATTTCGAAATCAAGTACAGGAAGGGCAAGGCTAACAGCCAAGCTGACGCCCTGTCAAGATTACGGACCGCAGGAGAAACCGTCGACGAAATCGACAACGAAATCCCATGCTTTATGGCCGAACCGGCCGAGGGCACAGTGGAGGACGAGGACAGTTTTGACGCGTTAGACGACATCCACGCTCTTGAGGGGGGGACTGCCCGTGATCGCCTCGATCAATTCCAAGCTGTCACTCCGGAGGAGCTCATTCGCGAGCAAGCCGTCGACCCCTTCTGCAACCGCATCAAGGAAGAAATGGACGCCGGAAAGGTGGGAACGTTCACCATGGAGACCGAGGAACTCGAAGGAACTCTATGCCGTACGGCGGCGGAGTTTGTACAAGTGGTGATACCACAATCGTTAAGGGACCGCGTCCTAGGGTTAAGCCATTACGCAAAATTGGCAGGCCACCCGGGAGGCAGGAAACTTTACAAGACATTGAGAAGATATTTTTACTGGCCTACGATGGCCCTAGACTGCTACGCAGTCGCGAAGAATTGCGCCGCATGTGGGCGGGAAAGGGTGAAGTTAAGAAGAAACACGATGGAAATGAAGCTGTTCACGCCCAAAGCTCCGCTGGAGTTTGTCGCCATCGACATACTCGGCGAGCTAATTACAACTAAACGAGGAAATCGGTACATTCTCGTGATCAGCAATCGATACTCGAAACTGGTACGAACCGTACCGTTGAAGAAGATATCAGCTGCGCACATCGCACAAGCCTTCGTTCACCATTGGGTATTCGTGTATGGACCGACGGTCAAGCTGCTGTCCGACAATGGAACACAGTTCACGGCCCGGTTCTTTCAGAACGTCTGCCGAATTCTCGGCATACGCAATGTGTTCACGACTACGTACCACCCGCAAGCCAACGGCCAAGTTGAGAGGTTTAACCGCACGCCGACTTTCGCGTTGCGAAAATATGTTGGAGAGCATCCGAAGGACTGGGACCTATTTCGCGACGCTGTGACGTTCGCATACAACACGCAAGTTCATCGAACTACGAACATCGCGCCCTTCGAGCTGGTGTTAGCTCGGGCGCCGAGAAGCATTGCGTTACAAGCCCAGCCAAGTTTAGAAGGATTTAGCTTGAATCGAGCGTACTACCAGAAATGGCAGTCGTGGTTGGAAAGCCTGATGAAAGGCGCTGATATGAGCTTGCGAAAAGACCAAGCGCGCTACAAGCGAAACTTTGACGCACGGCTCTGCAAATCGAGGTATGACGTCCCTTCAGGATCATACGTATTCCTTCGGAAAGAGCAAGGCACGGCCACCGTGCCGAAACATAAGTTGGCACAAGTGGCTACGGGTCCGTATCAAGTGAAGGAGTCAACTGAGAATACGGTCGTCATTGCCATCGGCGACCAAGAAGAGCGCGTGTCGCGAGATAGAGTCGAATTTGCCCCTAGTACCATGGACTACACGCCGATAATCGGGCTACGACAAGCGCTGCAGTTCCTCAATCGAGAAGGGGAACGGGAAGAACCCGCCGCGCAAGCGAAGAATAGAACGGATGAAGGACCGTTGATAAATCAGGAAGCTGCGGGCATCCCACCCGATCTACAAGAGATGGGAGGTTCGGAAGAGCAGGATGAGGATGAGTCGCTGGCTCTTCAGAAGGGGGACGGACAGTTGGACACGCAGGAAGAAGGAGCCGGGAGTCAGGAGTATGTGATCGACAAGATCGTGGACCACGGCTACGACGGGGAGAGATTAATTCTCAAAGGGAGATGGTATGGGTATATCCTCAAAGACGCAACGTGGGAACCCATTGAGCAATTGCCCCGCAGCGCGGCCGTCACGTATTTCCAAAGGAAAAGATTATCCTTGCCCGCACAGGTCGTGCAAGCGCAATCAGGATAGTGGTAATCAAGAATTTCACATCTCAGTGTCAGTGCGGTAATCCGCACTGGGCAGAGCGAGCCGACTTGAGGGTCAAGAAAAGGGGAACGATGAGATGGAACGAACCAGGTGAGGGGCCTTCAGACAGCCAACAGCAAGTAGAGCAGCGCGCGCACGAGTAGGATGAGCGTCGTGATGAGATACTCAGGTCGGAAGTCGCGTAACGATGTGCCAAGCGAAAAAACAACGCTGGAAGAACGGGGACATGGACTGGATAATCCACATTTTTCACTCTTACCTTCATAACTGTTCGGTCTCGTTTTTGTTTTATTTGTGATTGCTTTTGTGTTGTTCTATTTTATTTTATTTTTGAGACGTTAGAGACACGACCCCGCACCGCGGAGGTCGGTCAGAAAGTTTATAAGGAGTCCAAGGAGGACATTGAAGAGGCGATCATCTTCGAGATCAATGCCGCCTTTGACAAGTTTACGGCCGACGCCCGCGTCGCGGGATTCTCACCATTCAGGGCAAGGCCGAGGAGGAGCTAAGAGATGTAGGAGAACATGACTCTACGACGGGTGTTCCTACGATATAGATAGAGCCAGAAGGAGCTGAGGCCCTACACACATTTGGGACACACACGCACAATCGCTGGATGCCCGTAAAATTTCGAATGGGATCAGTGGGCCACACGCGCGTGAAGCGTAATTTATTTGAGAATTTAATGGGTGTCGAAAGCGAACTATTGAGCGAGCGGTATCAGAGCGAACGCCAGCCTTGTCATCTCGCTTCGAATGTGTTGAGCAGGCTCGACAAGCCGTGAGACGGACGTTTAACAAACGAGAGGATCCCCGAGCAAGGACAATGTTCATGCCTACTGGAGATTGAGAAATCGCCAGAGGGGATGCCGTCCAAATGGGACGACCCTGTTGGTCAGACGGTTGTGGTCGACACACTCGCGAACGCATTTATTCACGAACGGCGTACTTGCCAGTTTACAACGATGAACCCCTTTCTTTCTTATTGTCGTTTTCATGTTTCTGTTCTGCTTTGTTTTATTTTGTTTTGATGCTGGAGGCGGCTCCCCGGACCACGCCGGGAAGACGCGAGGGAAATAAGAAGAAGCTAAGTGAGAGAAGATGCTCGGACCATGGTGCCGACGGCATGACGTGCTCCTGGCGGTCTCAATGAGCTGGAAAGGAAAGGATTGTGAAAAGCGATCTGCAAGTCCTAGTCGCGCACAGTATCACCGGTCCTGTTTCTACATGAGAGTCACCTCCACCGGGGAAGCGAGGCCTTTCGAGACGGAGATGGCCTACTGATTGACGAGGGAAGAAAGGTGAACACAGTAGATCCCTCACACAGAAAAAATGGGGAAAATGGTTGTACGTTTTCAGTGACAAGATCGTCACTCTAATTAGGTTCAATGAATAGAGAAGGAAAGGTCGAAGGTGGGGGCCGCATGAAGAATGTCGTGGATGGAGGGAGAATTGTCAAGGATTCGGGTGTGAACAACGGCAAAGAGGGAAGAGGACCTCCGATACCCGGGAAAAATTAGTATCAGGGTTTTGACACGGAGGACGTACAGTGTCACCGCACGAGCAAGAGGATATTAGCAAGGGAAGTGAAAGCATGCGTCCCGAGGAGACTTTGTTTAAGTCGTACGTGCCTAACAGAGTGGTTCTCTCAGGCGAAAGAAATTTGATTGTTAGACGAGGGAGAGGAGAACGTGTCGGGGAGGAGCAAGAGAATGGACCGCATCCCTGGAGAAGGTCCGAAAGCTCGGAAACAGTGCCTGTAGCATAAACACCCCCAGCGATAGGGGTGTATGCACAGTTCGACCGAGACCCGTCCGATCGGGAAGACGGGGGTGAAGCGGGACACCAGCTAACGGCACCGGGCGGCGGGCCCGGGTAGCGTGGTAGAGCGGGAACGGGGAGGACGCCGGTACGCGCGAGCGGTTCGACGCCTCGACGCCCCGGCGCGGTACTGGGTAACGATCCAGTACCGACGGGCGGAGGCGGAGCCGGCTCGTGGGCGTACCGCGTGCGTCCTCAACCCGCGCTCGGTGCCGCTCTAAGGTAGTTAGCGAACGCTACCTTAGAATAAGCGGGAAGTCGGACCTTGACGGTCGGTGGGTGACAAGTCCGTGCTTGTCCTCCTCCCCCGCCGCCGGTCCGCTCCATATTTAATGTACATAATAACCTATCATAATAGTACAGTACCGAGGTACTGTAGCGACGTACTGTAGCGGTCGGTCGACACTGTAATACTGTCAGCCATCGGGGCTGACAGTACACGTGTGTGTGCGCGCTCTTCGGTCCCGCGCGTACACGTGTCCACGTGCGCCCCCTGTACTCGGGGTTACACGTGGTGGTACTGTAGAGCATCGAGCTCTACAGTAACCGATCCGATTCTGAGTTGATCTAATCTAAAATAAAGCCCCAGGGGGGGGGTTATACTACACGGCCCCCCCCTTAAGCGGGGACGTCCGCGTCCACGGGTGCTTGTAGAGAGGGGACAACATGTCCGGCCACGCCGTCTATACGATCGATTCCGCTCTCCCTGTCGACTCTGCTCCCTGCTCGCTACCCTCCGTGTTCCGTCTCGCACCTCCCTACGCGCGCGCAGGTCATTCCTCCTCCCCTTCTGGGGACGACGAATTCGTCGTCACTCCGTCACCCCTGCCCCCTTTCCGGCGCGCGATCCTCCGTGTGCCCTCCGGGCTGGTTCTCGTCATCACCCTACTACCCCCGTCGTGGGAGTCCGTCCTCGTTCATCCGGCCTCAGCTCGGTCGGCTCCCTCTCCCGTCCTTCCTCACGGGCTCGTCAACTCTGTCGGTCGCGTACTCGGCTCGCGCGTCCCGTGTCTCCCTATGTCGTCCCTCATCCCTTCTCGGGGCGGTCCCTCGCTCCCTCTGCCCCCGCCTGGCAGTGGATCGGACACGCCGGTTGTCTGCCCCTTGACCACTGAGGACCCCACCTCCGTCGAGGAGGGAGGTGCATCCGGGCTACCTTCCGCCGGTGCCGATGCGTCGGCTCCCTCGCCATGGTGGCCTCCACGTCCTTTCCGGAAGTCCCGGGGGGGTCGCGCCTCTACCGTGTCCGACGAGTTATGCCCCCCGCCTTCCATCCTCCCGCCGCCAGATGCTCGTCCGGTGACTGGGGCCTCGGTGCCGCTTCGACCTGAATGTGTTGACGACGCGGTCGGCCCATCCGGTGGAGATCTAGTGACGGGGCCCCGCGGTGGCCCGTACCACCCCGGGGAGGGCTCGCAGGGGGCCTTTGGCAGCTGCCGGCATCCCGGTGCGCCGCGCGCTGCCCCCCGCCTCGACGAGGGCGGAGAGAAGGAGGCGTCCAACACCTCCACGATGTGGCTGGGGGTGCCCTTGGAGCGGTCAATCCCGCTACCGCTCGGTCGCTTGACATACGCGTGGCGACGCCATGCGCGGGCGAGCGTCACCGTGGGCGAGCTGCTGTCACGGAAGTCCCTACGTCCTGACCTTCTACGAATTCGGTCCATATACGAAGGAGGGCTGACCGAAGAGGCCTCCTTGGCGCTGGGTCGCCTCCTCGCCGAGGGCGGTGGCGCTCCTTACCAACTACCCGACGAGATTCCTAGTGATAGGACTTTCGCTTTTTGCGTGGAAGAGGTCGAGTATGTCGACCAGATGTCGGCGTACCTCTTCCACCGGGGCCCCCGTGGTCCCCCTCGCTTCATTCTCCCGGAGGTCACCGGGCTCTACGTCGGCCCCCGTCCGCGCACTTGCTCTAAGGCGCGAGCGGCCCTCCAGAAGTCCGCATGTTCCCTCATGCGGATTCACCACATTGCCCTGGCGCCCAACGATTGGGCGACTTACCGGCACCGCGGGGAAGAGGACGGGCGTGTGTTCCCGTCCGCCGCGTTCTCCCCGGGCTTGTCGAGAAGCGATTTCCCTGAGCTTCCGCCGGTCGTAGGGGAGTCGCTCCCCTCGTTGGGAGTTCACCCGTTACTCCCCTACGTCTTGAAGCACTTCGGCTTCGCCTGCAGTGACCCGAAGCACCCGGTTTTCGATTACCTCGCGTACAACGTAGAGCGAGAATGGGCGTGGTGTCTCGGTAACGCCTTCATGAATGAGGTCTCTCTCCACGGGCGTGCTTTCGTGCAACCCGTGGGGGTACCCTCCTTCCTTGGGCGAGTGGCGCTATCCCTTCCGGACGTTGCCATGCATCCTCTCGAGCGTGGCTCACCGTGTGTGGCCTGGTCGTACTCCTCGGTACTAGACCTGATGCACCGCGCCGGTGCGGTGCCCGAACGTAATCGTCGTCCTTGGACGGACTACACGACAGGGACTCGGAGCCTCTTTCTCGCGTATGACCATCGGAGCGACTCCTTCGTGGCCCGTCCAAGCGTCCCCACCGCCGTCCCGTCCCGAGGCAAGGGAGGCGTCGGGTCTACGGCGCGCGAGGCGCGTCGGAAGCGGTATCGTGACCTGGACGGCGAGCTTCCTGCAGTCGCGTTGGCCAGGGTGAGCGTGCCGTCGGGGCTTCCCCAGGCGGGTCACGATACTGCGTCGGGGTCTCCGTTGCCCCCTCTGCCTTCTCTTGGCTCCGTCGGTTGCCTCGGTGCCCAACGGAACACAGCGTTGACCCTTGACCTAGCTCGCGACGAGCTCACCGCAATCCCCAGGTTGTCTCGCGCCCTGGGGAGTCTGGTCGATAGGGCTTGGACTGTAGAGGGACTACTCCGTACCCTCACGAGCTGGTATGTCGAACGTAGCAGCGAAGCGCGCCGTCTCGGGGCGGAACGACAGGCGTTTGCCGCAGAGCGTGACTCCCTCGCGGAGCAGCTCCGCGGCTCTCAGGATGAGCTGAAGGTTCTACGAGAGTCGTCTTCCCTACAGGCGAGTGGCCTCCGGCGCGCGGCGGCCGATCGCGATAGATACCGCGGCGAGCGGGACGCCCTCAGGGCCGAACGTGT
>NW_005179011.1:209341-230890 GCF_000350225.1 Chondrus crispus | reverse complement strand
GAGGTCGTGGAAGGCATCCGCGAGGACGCGGGACAGGGCGATCTGTGGTGGAGAAGGAGGCAGCCGTGGCTCGAGTTTGAGGCCGCCGTCAAGAGGGCCGCGGAGGTCAGCGCCGGTGGCGCCGCCGCCGCCGGCAGGAGGCGCGCGGAGGTTAAGGTCAGGGAGAGGACCGCCGTCCAGGTCGTCAGGGACGCTGTGGAGGTCGTGGGGGACGAGGCGGACCCGCCGGAGGGGGAGGCCGGCGGAAAGATGCCCGGCGCGCAGGAGGGCGAGTGGTGGTTGAAGGAAGGCGTCACGCTTATTGCCGCGTGTAAGGATCGCGCGAGTACGCTCGCCAAGGCCGTCAAGAGCTGGACCGCCGTTAGGGGAGTGCATGAGGTCCTGTTGGTCGATTGGAGCTCGGATCCCCCGATTTCTTACTTTACCAGCAAGGAGCTCCTGGATGGCGAGCGCTTTACCTTGGTCAGGGTTGTGGGGCAAACAGACTGGGTCCTGTCGAGGGCCTACAACTTGGCGGCGAGGCTCGCGTCGTATTCCAAGCTGATCAAGGTGGATTGCGATACCTTTTTGCGACCCGACTTTATCGAGGCCCATCCGTTGAAGAGGGACTCGTTTTACGCCGGCGATTGGAAGCAGCTAGACAACAACACCCCCACTGATGATGC
The DNA here is from genome assembly GCF_000350225.1 of Chondrus crispus. NCBI lineage: Eukaryota > Rhodophyta > Florideophyceae > Gigartinales > Gigartinaceae > Chondrus > Chondrus crispus. The sequence continues at coordinate 230,225 of NW_005179011.1, read as the reverse complement.
CCTGCATGTCAACGGCTTGTTGTACGTCCATCGCGACGACTTTCTGGCTGTCGGCGGGTATGACGAGAGGATCACCACGTACGGCTGGGACGACTCGGACCTTGCGCAGCGTCTCGCCTCCATCCGCAACTTTACCCGCTTCGACTATAACAAGGTGGAGCACATTGCCCACTCGGCCTCCCTGCGCGTTGTCAACCAGCGCACCACCAGCCTGCTGCCGCCGGAGAACCCGCACGCGGCCGCAGTCGAGATCCAGCGCAACCGCCTGCTGCTCACCCGCTTCCATATCCCCGTGTGGAGTGCCCACTCACTCCACACACTTTGGAACGTCCAGCCGGTCTTCTCGCACAAGAACAGCGCCTACTTTCAGGGTACCAAGGGCCCCGGCCGCGTCTTCGAGGTCACGGCGGCCAACGACGTCACCGCCGTGTCGTCGCTCGTGTCCGACGCCGACGCGCTCGACGTGGCCAAGCGCGCCGTCCGCCTCATCCTGCACCGCTACGGCGTGCAGTTTTTGCCAAAGTCGCTCACCCTCGATTTTTACAAGGAACTCATCACAAAGGTAGCTTTTCCGGAACACTACGCAGAGGTGGTGCTCACGTTTCGAGGAGGGTGCGCGTCCCGGCTGCTCGCGTACGCCACCAGTAACCAGGCCGCCACGGGCGCGCGCTTGACGCAGGCGTCCGCGGAGATTGCAGACAGCTCCTACGTCTGGCCGCCGTTGCCGTATCGCGGCTGGCGGTTGCAAGGCTTGTGGCGCTTCCCGGACGCCGAGTGCTCATGCAAGTTCTCCTCCGTTTTCGACGCGAGGGAAGAAGAGATCATCTCTACGTGGTCCGACAAGGCAAACCCGGTGCAACCGTCCGTCTCCATTACCGATCGGCAGCCCAGTGTCAACGTCACCGCGATCCTAAAGGGCTTTGATGAGAGCGCGACGGAGAAGGCCATTTCTCAGGACTTGCTCAGATGGACGAAAAAGTCGTCGAGGCATGGTAAGCATGACCAGCCCCGCATCCTAATGGATGATCTGGCTTGCGATGTGGATCCGGCACACGTCCCCGAGCATCGCCGCCAATTAATGCAGGCACAATTTCGCCAACTCGCCCCGACAAAGGACATCCAAGAAACCGTATCAACCTCCCTGCGCAATCCAGTCCCCACCATTCTGGATACCCCGCTTTTGGCGAAAGAAAACTGGTCCGTTCTTGTCGGCCACAAGTATGCGACGACGGTCCGCGACATGTTTACAAAACCTAGCCTACAACGCATGGCAGCAGCCTGGGGGGCAACCGCGTTGCCAGCAGGGGAACCCGTACACCGACTCGATGACAGGGCAGCTGCCTTAACGATTGCTGTTTACGTTGCCCAACATGGAGTCTCCAGCCCCAGTCATCTAACTCCCTTCCAATCCCAACAATTGAACCAAACTGTAACAACTCTTTCAAGGCGCATCGAGCGCTTATTTATCGGCTGCCTCGCGCAGTCATCCACCTATTTGGAGGCGTATCCGGAACTGTCTTTGATATTGGCTGGGTTCCTCTCCTGCGGGACTTGTGTTTAAAGAAACAAACAAACAAACAATCGCCGACATGAGTTTTTTTTGTGGCTTTCGAAACATAAAAAAAGTCTGTACCTTTGTCTTGCTTCTTGCCGTCGCATGACGCGATTGATTTGCAGCGTGGGAGAAAAAAAAATCAAGGTACCAATTTTTTCTACACGAGTGTCATGGCAACATTTCGTCTTGGCACGCACAGACAAAAGCGCTTTTGGAGAGGAAAAAACCTTGATAAGTATATACTGTAAAACTTGTATCATTCCGTTTACCCACCCAAACATCTATTTTGCCTGCACATTGACAAGGAGTTCAAAAACTCGTTTCGCGGATGTGCATCCATCTTCTTCTTCTTCTTCTTCTTCTTTCTTGGGCTTCTAGAGGGTGAAAGGCCTGGCAGAAAGCCAAAAGGGCGCTAGCATGGGCTCCAGCATGCGTATTCAACATTTTCCACAATAGTGATCGGTTCATCCGGTCCCGCTTTGCCATCTGCCGTCAGGGGCAAGTTTTGTACACGAGCGCTGAATCTTTTTCCGTCCGATGGGCTGTCGCGTTGCGTAAACAATGCAGAAAGCGCTGGCGAACTGCGGCCTGACGGGCTCTTCTCGCGTTCCAATTCTGATTCGGTCAGAGCTCGACCAGGGTAACAAAAGGCATCCGAATCTGGCGACCACGGAGTCATGGAGGCCCCAAACTGGTCAAAAAAGTTAAGGCAGTGCATGTAAATCCCAGAAATGACAAACTTTTCGTACCGGACGACTCTGTTGGTGTCTCTGTCAAAGGTAGCCCATTGCGCGGCCCCGACCCGGCTGCTTCGCAGCGACGTCAGGAAGAGAAGCTTCCTACCGTCTGGGCTCCAAAAGAATGCCAAAACGCGGGTTTTCGGAGTGCTCAAAATGATGTCAGCATCATTATCTGTTTGGCGAGGGGGCCGAAAGCCAAACGCATTGACGTCGTTCTCAACTGAGTCTGGACAAAAATCTCCTGTGCAAAGCGTAAGCTCATCCAGACCCGTAGCAGGGTTCGTGACCAAGGTCGCCAGCGCCGTACCGTCGGGAGACAACTTGAACGCCATGACGCCTGAAAACCTCGCAAGAGTCCGTTTCTTCTTTGGGTTGTCGACATCAACCATGACCAACCGGCTGATTATCTGGTCCTGCAGCACGCCAATGGTCCACTCTTCTTCATCCTTCTCATCTTCGTCTTCTTTTTGTTTCGACGAGGGCTTCTTTGGCAGCAATCTTCGAAAGCGCTCCGTGAGTGCCTCATCCTTGTCAGAATCTCCCTCCTCGTCAGCCGTCCCCTCCTTCATCTCCGCCTTGTCGCCCTTGTTATCATTCGTGGGCGGCGCCAAGCCAAGGCTCTCCGCGCCCTTCCTCAGTACGTCATGCAACAAGGTACCCCCAGTACTAAGCAGGGATTCAATACTCACGCCTGTCCCGTCCTTGCCCTCCTCCTCCTCCTCAATCTTCACGATTGTAACGTCCCCCTCGGCATCGTCAACAATCTCTACGCCCATATACACTTGCTTGCCCTCCTTGGCCACAGAGTCGTGCTCCACATACAAGACAACTTCTCGTCCGTCCTTCCCTGGGTTGGGATGCCACTGCGGGGCGCCAAATGCTCCCGCGCTCTTCGTCAAATATTGATAAGTGCGATCGTACTGTGCAACGGGGACGACAGCGACTGCACTCTTGTCGCCCATATGGGCGACAACTCTGCCCGAATCACGCGGACAAAAATCAAACAAGAAGGGATGGCCAGACGCAAGAGGCCCAGTCACGACTTCCATATCCAGGCCGCTAGCGCCGGGGGGAGCGACGACCTGGAGCACGGATAGCGCGACAGTGGTGACCGGGGCGGTGGGGTCGTTAGACAGCAAGGTGACGCAGCGGCCGTCGGGGCTCCAATAGTAAAAAAAGGGGGGCTTCAGCAGCGGGGCGCTCTTGACAACGGAGCCGTCAAACGCGTTCATGATGACGACGCGGCTGGCGCTATCCGCAATAGCAACACCTCGCCCGAGGCGGGGGTTGTCCAAATCAAAAGAAATCTCTGTCATGGCGACAAAGTCGCCTGACGGGCTCCACGTCGGCTGCAAGTAAACTCGCGGCGGGGTGTGCCTCCTTGGCGGGGCGGTAGGCACAAGGCCGAGCTGCAAATCGCCCTCCCTGGACACAGTGGCGACTCGGAGGGCGTTATCCGGGTCGCCCCTCCCCCTAAGGACGATAATGCGGTCGACTCTTCTGCCCGCGCCGGAGCGGGAGAAGCGCTCTGTGAGGGTGGCGAGGTCGTCGCGGAGGCGGGCGGCGGAGAGGAAGTCCTGGTTCTCGACTGCGAGCGCGAGCTCCGCGCGCTTGGCGAGGACCGGGTCCGCGTGGCGCGCGGCGACCAGCGCGTCGCGCAGCGACGCCGCGTCCGTGTAGCGCTCCTGCAGCACGGCGGCCGCCAGCGCGCGCTCTAAGCGCAGCACCCGCTCCTGCAGCGGCGGCCGGCTCGACATGCGTGGGCACACGCGCGGCAAGCGCGGGCGCGGGCGCCGCGTCGCCGACGCGAACGGGGACGGCAGGAAGGCCGGCAGAGGCATGGTGGTGTGGAACGACGGGGGGGGCGAGACGAAAGGATGGAAACAAGCACGGGGCGACGAGAAGACGAGAAAGATCTGCGAGCTCCTGTACGTTTGAGGAGGACGCTGGGTCACTCCAACGGAAGCCATATCCATTCCGTCTTTGTCACTCTCTATCATGAGATCGCGCTGTTCTCCTTCTGTAATGTCATGCATTATCATTACAGTATACAGTAGTTTTAGTGTAAGCACTACGTACTTGTGTGATACTTACAGTGTACACGTAGAAGTTTACAGTGTAAACTTTACACAGCGCTAATGGTGCTTACACTAACATATTACTGTAATGTATTCTTCTCCTTACACTCGCCAGAGAGGAATCCGAGCAACAGCTCATGTCTCCATCAACCCGCAGACGTTTCATCGAAGTCAATCTTCGACAACCTACAAGTCGTACAGTTAGTACCGCGCCATGACCGCCTCCTCCTTCCGCATCCCGCGCCAACCGGCCGCAGCTAATCCGTTCGAGGCGTCTTACGCCCCGGTCACCACCGCGCCTGGCGGCTACGTCGCCACGCCGGCCCCACCATCCAAGTCGTCCGCCAACCCCTTTGAGCTATACGACGCCAACGTCGACGAAGACGGCGCGGAAACGGGCAACTGGGAGTCGGAGCCGACGGGCACTCGATCCGAGCCGCGCTTTTGGCAGCCGCGCTTCTATGCCGCCTATTTCGACATCACCATCTCCGACCTGGCGTCACGCCTGTTCCGCGCCTTCCTGCCATGCAAGCCGCTGCTCGGCTGGGCCGACTCCGACGAGGAGCTCGAGGGCGGCACCTCTGTCCCTGACCTGTACGGGCCCGTGTGGGTCACCACCACGCTCGTGCTCGCGCTCTCCATGGGCTCGAAGATGGCCGAGTTTTTGGCAAACGTCTTCCGCAAGAAGGAGACGCAGCTCAAACCGAGCATCGAGTCGCTCGAGTTTTCCAGGCTCTGGAAGGCCGCGAGCTTGCTCTATGGTTACGTCTTTGTCTTTCCCGTCATCTTGACCGTATTTCAGTGCCTCTTTGCGAAGCGCGCCCTGGGGGAGAGGGCTCATCCCGTCCTTGGCACCGTCATGGTGTACGGCTATTCTTTGGTCCCCGTTGTTGTTGCTGCCCTTGTCGCAACCATTCCGATTGAAATGGTGCAGATCATTGCCATGTGCGTCGCGTTTTCGATCGGCGCCGCCGTTATCGTCCTCAATCTCTGGAGAGATGTCAGCATCGAGCACAAGTCTTTGACTTACTTTGTGAGATTAATCGCTGTCGGGGCGCATGCGGCGGTGGGCGCCGGTGTGATCTTTATCTTTTATGTTGGCCGGTGAGGGCCGCGCCGGTAGCAACGCGCTTGTATCGTATTCTCATAAATGTATTCCTTAGGGGAGCTAACTTTTATCATTTTGTGTTTGCTTGTATGCCGTAGGGGCGCCCAGACGATCTACGAGTACTTTTGAAGGGGTCCGTGGCAAACTGCTTCTGAGCGATGAATGCGCCCCTCCGTTCTCGAAAGCATTGCTCCGTTCCCAGGAAATGGGATGACTGTGACAATGACCGAGACGGTCTTTCGTCAATTTGCTGTACCGCGGCAAGAGAGAAGAATAAGGAGAAGGCAGTTTAAAAGGTGGCACATTTTCGCCGAAATATGCGCCACATCATATAATTTTCAGGGTGATCCGTTTCCATGTTCCCGATGGGGTCTGTTACTGCCCAAACAACATCCACGATTTATTCATGTGGTACAGAGTAGTCTAGTTGTGGGAGAACGGGAACGATGAGGTTAGTAGTAGCCGCGCTCGTCGCACGCAGCGGCGGGGGAAAGGAGTCGCGAGAGCGAGGGGGATGGGGATACTTCGGATGTCGAGTCTCGAGACTTTTCGCCGGCGCTGTCGGAGGGTAGCAAGTTACCCCCGAGGGTCGGTCGGGATACCGCCCTCGGATTTTTATCTATCCGGATTTCCCGCCGGCGCGTCGAACGGATAATTTCCCTTTTTCCCAGATTTAGGGCTAACCAAATAAAGTGCAATTTCTATCTTCCCACACACCCCCTGTTGGCCCTAAAATTGGGGCACGCGGCGCCGGCCGATCCGCCGTCGGCGCCAACCCTATATGGATCTGACGCCGCGCCGCCGCTGCTCGGTACTGGATCCCTTGTCCTGACCACGCGGCCTTCTGGATTGCGTAGGGTAAGGGCGCTTGCATCTTGAGTTATCCCCCTTTCTCTCGCCGCGCCCTTTCAGACCCCCAAATCCACCGCGGACCCGCAGCTTCCGGTAGTCACCACATGCGCTCGCCCACCGACAGCCCTCACTATACACTGGCTCAGTTCGGCGTCCGCTCGATCTCGCGCACCGCATCGCTGCTCCGCTTCTCACACCACGTCACCGCTCCGCTTCTCCGGCACATCACCGCTCCGCTTCTCCGGCACATCGCCGCTCCGCTTCTCCGGCACATCGCCGCTCCGCTTCTCCGCCATCACTCCCGCGCGCCGTTGCATCCCCACCTCCGAGCTTCCACCAACGACGGGCCGTTTCCTCCGCGAGTCAGCGCGCGACCTCCTCGAACCTAAAGAGTGCCGGCAGGCCAGGGATCGGGGGTCGTGCGCTTCCTTGCGTGATGGCAGGCCTGTGGCTCGTGGAGGGTAAGGGGAGGCTTGCGGTCGAGATGATGGCGTGGCTCGGAGGAAAGTGGAGGTCTAGCGAAGTCCTCGTCGTGGCCCGGGGCCTCGAATTCACCTTCAGTCGGGAGAGGATTGCTCAGAGGCTGAGCATCGGGACGGAAACATCTAAGGTTCTTCTACGTTGGCTGTCGGATAGGAGAGGGAGGATGTTTGAGGTTGCGTTGTTGGAGAGATGGGGCTTGCTTAACGCAATGGGCGTGTCGGAGCACGAGCAGCGCCGCTGGGAGGTTCGAAGGGCGGTGATGGCTTCCGGAAGGACTCACGGCTTCCGCCCGGGTCAGTACTACGCTTCACATCGGAGCGTAGGCGGGCGCAAGACCTTTTGGAAAGTGGACTTCTATACTCTCCAGGCCAGCGTGTTGTCCGTATTCGATTCGGCAGGAAGCCCAGTTACCAGCGACATGGAAGTGACTTGTCCGGGTGGCCAGGGGAACTGCGAAGTTGAGCTCGTCTTTGGTACTCGGAAGACAGCACAGGCCTTGGAATGGCTGGACGAGTACTGTACCAGTCATCAAGACGATTTCGTTGTTATTGGGGGTCCCGGGCATCGCGAAGCCACTGGACTCACTAGGCCTTATCGTACGCACCAGGCACTCTTCTGCCGCGCAACACACAGCGAGTGCGTGCGTGCTTCCTTCGCTAACGCACTACACTCCGTTGTAGGGGAAGATCCGGCACTTGGAATGCTCCGCAAAGGACCCATCAACGCTCGAAGCCTTGCAGAGTTACAGACCTGGAATGAAAAGCATCTCGGGAGGTATCGCCTCAAGAAATGCAGCGTCCCCGTGCTGGAAAGTCTTGCGGAGTGGATGGTCAACAGGGTGGACGGCACTTTCTTGATAAGAATCGTCGCTCTGGATGACCTAGGTGAACGTTTAGACCACGTGGTGGTTCTTGACGCCCAAAAAGGCCACGTTCTAGATCCGGTTGAGCGCTTTGCGCTTGATAATCGCCCCGGAGTGCTGGGTGCATGCCTTGGAATTGGTTGCGATGGCTTTGAAATTGCTGAAGTTCGGAAGCTTGAATTGCAGCCAGTCGGGAAAGGGAAGAAGAATCGCAGGAAGTCTGGAAAACAGCGCAGCGAAAGCAGGAAGACAAAGAAGAATCACATGAACAATGATTTGGCTGGTAGAAGGACTAAGAGGATGAGGGTAGTGGAAGACGACAGCGATTAAACGAGTTCGAGAGTTACATTGGCATGCTCGATGCTCTTTTGATCCGCCTTGAGCCTTGAAGAACCTCATCTTCTAGAAGACCTTTCTGCATGATTCCATTGAGGATCTTGAACATTTCTACGTTCCTCTTGGTTAATGCATCGGCAGGGTTTTGCGTACCGCTTACCCATTGCATTACTGAAATTTCCCCGTTTTCGAAGGAATCCCTCATCCTTGCTACCGTCGGCCTCAAGCGGTAGTCTGCACCTTCGTGAAGGGTGGTCACGGTGGAGTACAACCCGTGTGAGTCCACCGTCAGCACGAAGGGAAGCTTGACTGGGGCTTTGTGAAGAGTTTGCAGGCTCTCTGCCATTAGCGAGCCTCGGTCTGATGACGTTGCGGCGGCAAGAATCTCTGCCCCCATGGATGAAAAGGCAACACGCTTCTGCTTGCAACTGATCCAGTCAAGGACGTGGTAGATCCCCGCACCCCCTGCTGGCAGGTATAGGCCGGAGACGTACCCTGTCTGCCCGTATGAGGAGCTACCTTGACTGGCATCAGAAAAAGCGAGGTAGGAAGGATTGACGAGAGATGACGGCGTTCGAAATAGGAGCGTCGGGGAAAGCGCTTTGATCTCCACAAGCAACTTGTTCCCGTTTATAAGATCGGCCACCTTCAAGCGCCCAACGGCTTGCTGAAGGTAGCTGGCTGCGAAAGCCGCTTGCGGGAGAATGCCATGTCCGAGGAAATTGAGACTTCCGGCGAGAGCTTGGTATGAAGTCAACTCTGGAGCGGTGCACTTGTCTTGGTGTCGTCTTCTTCTTTCCTTTGAGACTTCGATCGGAAGAATTTTGTCCACGTACTCTTGCGTATTAATACTTAAAGAGCCGGAAGGCTCCTGGTGGATATGAAGACGATTGAAGATCAAGTCCTTGTTCACGACGTAGCGTCCGACAATGAACCGGCGAGAGATAGCTTCGTGAAATTGATGGATGTTAGGAAGAACGCCAACCACGAGGAAGTCATCGACGACCTTTGCGACCAGTAGGTTTATCGATCCCTCCGCATTGTATTTGGCGAAGAGCTGGAGAAGGCCTGGGACTTGTATGAACCCTTGCGTGGACATCCATTCCTCGGCGACGAGTTGCCATAGGCGTCCGGATTCTACAATTCCATAGGCCGGCTTGAGTATCTTCCAGACTGTTCGAGCAGAAGATACCCAACCTTTCGGGGGTCGGACGTATATGTCCCGGGGAAAGTGGCCAGCTTGCAAGTATGCTCCTTTGATGTCAATGGAGGCAACTGAGAAAGACATTATTGCCGCGACAGAGAGAACGATGCGAATTATTGGGAACTGCGCTGTCGCCGAGTCTTTCCGGACGAATTCTTTGTCTCGATCCCGGTTCCCGTGTGGGACAAGACGACACTTTAGCTTCAGCTTTCCTCCTTCTCCGTCGGTCTTGACTTGGAAGAAGTGGTGGGAAGAAATCACATTGGCATGTCGTGGGAGATCCCCATACGGGACTTCCTTGTATGCCTCGGCTTGTGCGAAGTTTTCTTTCTCCTCAGCTATGGCCTGATCAACTATCCATCGCAGAGCAAATTGGAGTTTGAATTCAGAGGTGGGCTTGTTCCCAACCACTTCCTGAATTTGTTGAAGGACCTTTTGCTTCGACGATGCAAGATGAAAAGGCAGGCTCGACGGAGCTACAACGTCTGTGGTTTTGATGTCTTTTTCCGGCTGTGGGGGCTCATGAGTTGAGTTCAAATCGAGAGTGCTACTCGAAGTTGAGACTGGATACCGTGTTCCAAACAAGGAATTGCAACGACCGATGGACCTTGTGTTGACGTCCAACAAAGGGTTGTTCAACCTCTTCGGCTTTGAGGATGCTAATAAGCTCTTTGATATGGGGTGGGAAGCCCACAGAGCCTCTTCGGTCCAGAACTCAGAGATGTCCGTCAGATCGCCGGGGGGCTCCAAGTCAGGAAGGCTGTCTACATTCGCCGCCTCCTGCTGCCCTGCAGACTCTTCCGGTCTGCTTGGAGGCGACTTGTCACTCACATTCGGCATCTCTTCCAACTCCGAGAAGAGCGGAGGGGGTGCCGATGTTGGAGGGAACATACCTTCTTCAAAGTCCTCATCAATGACGGAGTACGACCGTGGGAATACGAAGTCCATGTCATCCAACTCGGCAAGTAGAGGGGAGGACGGAGCTTTCCGAACGTCCTCGTATGCCGCTCTTATGGGCTTACCAATGTGATCCTGACGCCTTGAAAGGACGACGAAGTGGGGCTGTGGGTTCCGCACGTACGCGTGTTCCCACGAGCCAAACTTTGGGCCTCTCTTGAAGAAATACACAGGGTCATCACGTGATAACTGGGCGGCTTGAAGCGCTTGTGGACATCGCGACTTGTCCAGGAGCCTCAAAGCTCTTCGTGCCACTTGCTCGTTATGCGCAGTGATGAGATCAGCGGACAGCTTTGCTTGAGGGAGACCAACAAGCGAGGGGGTGTAACCCCGAGTCATCTCGAAGCTGCTCAGTGACTTGCTTCCATATAAGATGTTGCTCAGATACACGGCACGTGAGACCACGTCTTTCCTTTTAACTGAGTCAACACTGCACGCCGAGGAGTTTGATGCATCCTTTAGAAGACGTTGGATAAGCACACGGACAACCGCATTCTTCCGCTCCACGACGCCGAGTTTGTTATGACGTCGGGCTGGACGGGGTTCAAAACGTATTGAGAAGTACCTTAGGGCGTCGGCAAAACGGGAGTTGAAGAACTCGATATCTCCCGATATGATTGACGGTGCACCGTGAACGTTTACCCATGCGACTTCCAATTGCCGAGCTGCTTCGTCCATCTCACGGGTCCGCATCAGGGATGCTACTGAATAACCCGTATGGACATCCACCATATGTAAGATGGGGGCGTTCTCGAACTCCGCACAGAAGAAGAAGTCGAGTTGGACATGGTTGTTGAACGAGGCGAGTATTTTCCCAAAGGATATCTTCCGTGATTGGAGTGGGCGGCCTGTTTCTTTGCAGCTAGTGCACTTCTCGACGGCTCTCTGAAGCGCTTGTTTTAGCACAGGAGTCATAACCCCTCCTCGACGACACAGCGTCTCCATGTCTTGAAGGGCAAGGTGTGAATATCCATGAAGCTTGTTGGCAAAGCGACCGGCGATTCTGCCATATCGAAACCTTGCCTTCATGGTTTCTGCCGGCGGGATAGTGGACGCATATGAGACTTCCGTGGAGAAGAACGTCACAAAGGAGGATGTTTTCGACGGAACGACGAGAAGAAATGTGCGAACCGCATCGGGGTCACTCGACATTGTTGGTTCGGTGTATGTCTTGAACGTGAGACGTTTTGACGAGAGGTGTCTCACTCCTTTTGGAATAACCAAAAGGTTCTCCGGTCCAAGCTGGTACGAACGGTGAAGGATTTCGTTACCCAGAAGAAGGAATCCATCTCCTCTCGTAACGTAGAACGGAATTTTGACTTCCGTTCCACTCATGTCGGTCACAGGAAGGTCCCAAACTCCAATAGTGACCTCGGCGTCGCTACAATTCTTGCCATATCCGTGCAAGAACGGTTCACAGTCTAGCCTTCGAAGTTTGAACGGAATGTTCATGGCAGTGCAGAGGGCTGCGGCGCAAGAAATTCCTCCAACACTTCTGGGACATCCCGGATCAATAATGGGATTTGGATCCGGGATTCTCGGATTGATATCCGAGGAGGCTCCGGGATGGCTGACTAGGCTTGCCTGTTTGACGAGCCGCCGGAGCCTCTCCGAAAAAACGAGGGATGTGCCCCGGAGCCGCCGTCACTGGGGTCTCGGCGCGTCCTCTTTTTCTTAGTGAAGGCGCTAGGTTCTTTGCACTCTGCTGCCCCTCTGTAGTGACCACGCTCTCCGCAGTCATAGCAAATGGACTGGGTCTCGTGATCAGAAGGCAGCTGCCTCTTGCGATTGCCTCGAGATGCGTTACGACGGCTAGAGGGTGGACCCATTCGAGTGTCCTTCTTCTGCCCGTGACGCGAGCCGACTTCAGAGAGTCTGTCGAAGATGCTTGCAGGGCCAGGCTTGCCATGGGTGCCAATGAGAGACTTGACCTTGCGGTCAACTAAGGCTTGGACGTCCTTCATGGAGAACTGAGGAGCATCCATTGACGTTGTCTGGGTCAGATTCCTCAGCACGATCACCGCGTCGTCAAGGTTGAGCCTGCAAGAAGTATGCCGCGGCAGGAAAGAGTCTGCCACTGACGTCTTCGCAGCATTATTCTCTGCAGTCACCTTTAGGTCTTGGACTGCAATGTCCAAGGAGCGGATGAAGCTGATTGTTTGCGATCTGAAGTCGGACAGAGCCTTCTTGTAATCATCGGCCGTGGACTCTGACTCGCGGAGTGGAACGTCAACCTTCTTCAGCTTCTCGGATATCTTGAGGACTTCCTCGAGATGCACCTTGGATACCTTTTCGGTGTCGACGACTGCCGACTCCTCCTTGTTTCGGGCTTCTGCATCTTTATTAGTTGGAGCTTGGCATTGGTTAACGTTCCCTCCTCTATGTTTGCGTTATTGAGGAGGGTAATCGCCAAAACTTCACCTATCTGCGAAGAAGAAGAAGTGTTGGCGTGCAGCAAGTGCTTGGCTGCCAAACCTCGGAACCTCGAGACGAAGCTGGAGAGCTTCTCGTTCCTGTCTCGGCGACACGAGGTGACCTTCTGGTATGATGCGATGAGCCTTGTGACCATGGCAATCGGTGGGTCTACAGCGACAAGCTCGACGATGGAGAGTGCCGCTTGCACGGGATCATCCATCTGAAGGTAGTCGAGCTGTCCTTTGGACTGGGCTTCATCGACGATTGCCTTCTGAGCTTCCGGAAGGCCGCGCTCATAGAGCGTTCGTCCGAGGAGCTTGAACATCGTCTGAAAAGTGCGATCGGTGCCTTGGTCGTGGGCGACTTTAAGTGAGTCGACCCACTGTCCAACCTTCTTGCGCCAGGCTTCAAGATCGCCATCGGCGGCGAAGAGAGGCGGGTCGAAGAATCCTGATAATTTACTCATCTTTCCCCCTGGGCCCATAACTGTGGGAGAACGGGAACGATGAGGTTAGTAGTAGCCGCGCTCGTCGCACGCAGCGGCGGGGGAAAGGAGTCGCGAGAGCGAGGGGGATGGGGATACTTCGGATGTCGAGTCTCGAGACTTTTCGCCGGCGCTGTCGGAGGGTAGCAAGTTACCCCCGAGGGTCGGTCGGGATACCGCCCTCGGATTTTTATCTATCCGGATTTCCCGCCGGCGCGTCGAACGGATAATTTCCCTTTTTCCCAGATTTAGGGCTAACCAAATAAAGTGCAATTTCTATCTTCCCACACTAGTAGTCCTCTACCGTCACCTTCGTTCAGGACGTGTTGTGAAGAATCACGTCGAATATCTGTTCAGAACCACAAGGCTCAGAATCGGAAGGCTTGGACGGATCTCCGCTAGCTGTGCGGAGGCAATTGAAAGCATCTAGCCTAGGCCAAGACGTCAGGCATGCTGCGCCTATCGCAACAGCGATCCGTCGCAGCGAGTATTCAACCCCGGTTGAGCTCCACTCTACGGCGACTATGCCAAGCCTCGGCCGCATCAGAGGAACGCCCTGCCTACGTCACGCAACCGAAACCGACGTACACACTCCCCTTCTATGGCGCCTCGGACGAAGTGCTTCAGGGCCTGTCCAACGGCATGGTGCGCAAGGCTCTTCAAGCGTACGGCGGCCTGATACGCAAAACAGACGAGGACACAGAACTGCGGGAACGTTTGCGACGCGTCACCAACGCCTCCTACCGGCCGTCGCAGCTCACGATGGAGGGGGTTGTGGTGTCCGATAAGATGAACAAGAGCGTCGTCATCGCGGCTAGACGGTCAGCCTACTCGACGAAGATCCGCATGCCGTACTTGAAGACGAGGCGGTTTATGGCGCATGATGAGTTCGATCTCTGTAGGGAGGGGGATCGTGTGGTTATCAGGGCTTGTCGCAACATGTCGAAAAGGAAGAGCCACGTCGTGGTGCAGAACTTTGGCGATAAGCAGAGGACGACAAAGGACGATCGCAAAATTGTACTCGACGATACCGAATGAGTGGTGTTGGGGCTCGAGATAGCGGTTGCTTGTCTCGCCGATTTTGAACAGGGTGTCGATTGATGATGCCACGGACTGCCATGCTTTGTAATATTACGGACGATTGAATGAAGATTGGCAAAACAAGTCTACGTTTCCCGGAAAGCGATGCAATAAATAGTCTTAACTGGGTTGAAAGGTGCCGCTAATATGCTCGGCTCGAGTAGCCAGACTCTTCTCCTTCCGTTTCGGACATGCGATACTCTACTTGTTTCGGGCCGCGGCTGCCGATGAAAGCGGAGCAACCGCTGAGGATGGCCAGCATCCACGCGAACACGACTGGCACGGTGGCTGGACCTGGCGCATCCGACGCTTTCGTCGCTGTCAGGACGATGCTGCCGACAAACTGGGGTCAAAACATTACATGCGCACGAGTTAGAACCAAGAGACAGGTCATGTGCTCAGGGGCAAAGTTGTCGTTTGGAAAGTCCCAACTTACCCACCAAATTGTGAGCCAAGAGAAGATTACAAATTCGACGTTCGGAGGGAGCTGGATTGTGGAGCAGTACTCAAGTGTATACCAGATAATGGTGATGGTCAGAACGATAAAGGCTATAGTTGCCCAAGTCAGCTGCATGTACAAACCGCATATAAAACAGGCGGCATAAACTGCGTTAGTCAAATATGCGCTACGTGACGAGCACCGACCTAGTAGAGAGACGTCCAGCTGCTGTCGCAAGGTCGCTGTCGCTGTCGGCGGCAAAGACACAAAGAGTCCAACAACTTACCCCGTAATTGCATCTGCTCAGCCCAAGCCGCAGATTGAAAAGACACGCTTTTTCCGACTTGCCTGAGCCTAGCTCAACTGTTGAGACGAGTCGATTAGGAAAGACGCCCATGATCGAAGTGGTCCAGATCCACTCCACTAGGTAGAGAACGATACGACAGCATTCTAGCATGCCCATTGTCCTTTTTGTGTCGGAGCCTTAGCAACAGCTCGCGTTGCGGTGACGACTTTGGCCTGGAAGGAACTGCAGCGTTGGGTTGCTGCAGACGTCTGAATCTGTTCGCGACAAAGTTGTGGATTCAGGGATACAGGAAGCGACAAGGTGTTGACCAAACTTAAAAAGCCTCGCAAGAATGGGAGTCGCCGGTGTAGAGGCGCGGGAGCCGTTATGGTGAAGATGGGCTCGCTGTCACAACCCTCCACAAAGAACGATACGTCCGCGGCGGCGAGGCTGCGCGGCGGCGATCAGACGAGATATCCGGAAACGTGTCGTGATGGCGGGAGGAACTGTCTGCGAGTAATTAGTGCTGCAAAGTGCCTTAGCAGTGAGAATAGCCGAGTACGTGCACGAAGAAAGCATGCGTATCAGATTCGTCTTCAGGTGGGCAACTGTTTTTGAAATTTTGAATTTCAGAGAGGGAGCCATTGACTCGCTTTAGTGTTCCCTTTAGTCCTTTTTATTGGGAGCCTGCTTCAAACGCTCTCATCAGTACAGTATTCAGTGTTTGTGCCGTCTCTCCCGCGGCTCCAGAACCTAGCGAGGGGCTACATCTATAACTTTACGTTCCAAATGTGCCACGCGTAGCACGTCTTCAAGGAATGCACCCAATAAAAGGAAAATCGCATGCAAGTCGAAAGATCAAGCAGTCCCAGCTTCGGCCGACATACCTATCGCTGTTCGTACAACTCAAAACTGCTTTCACGACACTCTCTGAGACCACACAGCCTTCTACCACTTCTCCTAGCACGTCCAAGTCCATGCAACATTCATGCAATTCATAAACAAAGCATGGATGGAGTTGCAACCGAAACAGATGTTAACACGCATTCACACAATCAAACCAGAACCATAAAATTCAGTGCCCTCCGCAACCTGCGCCCTTCTCTGAAGGCAGGGTGAAAGCACCTTGTCCCCGAGAATTCTGAAGCAAGTGACACAAGCGCACACATCTCTCGACATGCGCACGTCACTGCTCGTATCTAGTACCCGGATACCGCTGCGCAGACACACCTCTCGGCCCGCGCGAATGTCTGCGTTTCACTCCTCGATGGGGAGGTAACGCAAGCCGTCCGCGTGGCTGCCCGCGCATGCGACTCGCTTTTGGTGCCAGCTTCGCAAGCGAGCCAGTCGAGGGCTGGTCCCGCTCTTTTACTGTGCGGCACCGCGACTAAACCGAAGTCACACAAACTTGCATTCTAATTTTTCGCCACCGCTTTGCGCGCTTTGGCGACTACGCGGGCCCTTTGCAGACGGGCTTTAGTTTCCGGCATGAAGCCGAGGGAAAATACAACTTCTAACCATATCACGATCGGGGCGGCCAAGAGGGACTGGAACAGCGAGTCCATAAAGGCCGGACTCTTGCCCTCGAAAACGTAGTGGCCAACAATCTGGGCAAACCAGGCGATGAAATGAAAGGCGAGGGCCCACGGCACGGTGGCGTCCGGGCCTGCGTAGTTGCAGAAGGCGCGTGAGACGGCGTAGAAGAGAAGGAGGAAGGGGGTGTAGAGCAGGCCCAGTTTGGGGGAGAGCACCAGGCAGTAGAGGATGTAGAAAAGGGTGACGACGCGGGACATATCAACGAAGGGCGGGGGGAGCTGGAAGCTGGAGAGGAGAGAGAGGGCAGTGATGAGAAGTATCGGAACGAAGACGATGTGGATGCGCTTGTTGATGCTGTTGGTGTGATACGACCTGTAGAATGAGAACTGTTTATCCAGCGATAGGAGATCGGACGCCTTCATGATTGGGACTAGAAAAAGGCAGAGTGGGATGGAGTGTTGCTGTTGGCGAGGACTAACTCTGCTATTGTGCTGAGGGCGAGGTCAGGATTGCCAGTTGCCGCTCGCATTCATAGTTCATGGCGGCGAAAGGATTTATGGGATCTCACACGTGTAAACGTTTCCAGTCAATTTCTTTGCACTCGCTTGTGTGATTGATTCTGCCTGAACGAGATTTTACAAAACGCAAGCAAAGGAGTCCGGTTTCGAATTCAAGTCTTTCGACATGGACAATCGACACTGTTGTTTCGTCAAATGGGATCGTCGGTTTCTTTTTCTGAGGAAGAGTATTCGAGTTCAGATATTGCCTCTTTCTTCCTTTTCTCACTCCAACCTGCGGCTACTGCCTTAATCCAATCTTATGCTTGCCGTTGTTCGTTGCCCCCTTCTCAAAACTCTGTGGTAACTTCTCTTCTTTCCTGCGCGATTCAATGTCAGCCAAGGTCTTGTCTCTCAGCAGCTTAAGCTGATCTTCAGTGAATATACTGCTCGGTAGAGCAAAGACGTCTAATCCAAAGTTGAGAACTTCGTCTTGATCCGGCGGAGAGACCGACTCAGAAGCTTTCTTGTTCTTATGCATTAGTAGATGACTTCTGTATCTAAAATAATGGTTGCTACTTTCAGCGGTCAGAAAATATACCCCTACGGATAGCGTGAAAGTATTCTGGGTCGTGTGAAGGACCCAGTGTAGATTTACATTTTACAGTAATGGAAGATTTTATATGATTTTTAGGGGAGCGGTCGCAGACGGTCTGGGAAATCCATGCCGGACGAGGGGACGCTTCTAGAAGGACTTAGGGCACAATAAAAGCGTTGAAGGTGAGGGGGTCGTCGTGATCTGAAAGGAGGACTCACTCACGCTTCCTCAGAAAAAAAAACCACTGTCCCCTTTTACAACACAACAGACACCTCCATGGCGACACAAGCTCGCGGGGCGTAGGATAAGATCCCGCAGCCATCTCACGTGATCCAAGGCATACACGGTATGCGTGAACTCACAACGGAAAAGCCCTTCGCAACCTCGTCGCTTTCCTATGCAAGACAAGCCTTACCTTTTCTTATGCGTTCACCCCACCGGGTAAACGGGTGCCGTTTTCGACGAGCCCTGAAAGATTTGAAACGCCTAGGCATACTACGGCATCTATACACGGGCCTCTCGGCGACACTGCGTGCCGTCCGGCGGCTTGCCAGTCACCGGACGTTTTTTTGCCTCTACGTACACAACAGCGGCCAACCAGCGCACCACAATGTGCGAAGTAGGCTGTCTCGAAGCGGCCATCATCGGCTTTCGCAAGCCGGCGGTTGCCGAAGCTGCGCAGCTGCGCAGCGCCGGACGAAATAATCCCGCCAACCATAAACAAGTGTCCTTCCATCACCGGCCCCCGCTCCAAGCGCCGCTCTCTGATTGGCACAACCCGCGCTCAAATTCAACGCGATCTCCCCGTGTATGCAGGCAGCTCCGCGTTGCCCAAAAAAAGCGGCAGCAAGGGCTAGCCTACACGACATGAGTGGTACACTTCTCTGTCGATACCACGTCTCATTGGCGTGAATGAATTCTACGCGTTGCCGCTCATCCCCAGGCCTTCCTCCCAACTTCCACTCCATCGTGAATCCCGCATCCGCCTCAAGACAAGCCCCGCACGCATGTGGAGACATTCTGTGAGATAGCCAACCAGTGTGTGTATGTAAGCTCATCACGAATGGGCGGCGAGTCGGCCGAAGCGGAGAGATGGGGGGCGAGTTGCTCCACTAGAACTGCCATGTTGTCCTCCCCCAAACGGGCCACCTCGCAATACATCCGCCCTTCACCCTAAGGCATTTTCCTACAAGAGAACAGTCCAGCGCCTTAAATCCCCTCCTCCTCTCTCAAGACCCTGTAGCACACAGATGCGAAAGCACCCTCCCACACAGCCATAACACGGCCGCGGGAGTTGCAAAGCCTCCGGCTCTGCAGACCTCAGCGAGAGGACGATGGCTGGGGAACAGGCCCAGACATCTGAGGGACGGACTTTGATTGGGCGATTGGCAAACATATAAAACCGCCCGCTCGCCTTTCGACACACGCCGTTCATGTGCGTGAGCGGAGTGCGACGACGCAGCGCCGGGGCTCATCGGACCACGCAAGTGGACCGCTCCCGCCAATACGGCTTTGCTGTCCGTCTTTTGATGCACTGCTTGGATATCGCGACGCAAACGTACGCCCTGGTGTGTGAAGGCAGCGCAATGTTGTCGCGTTGGGCCTTTGCCGCTGAGAGGGGGAACTGGTGCCTCCAGATGCAGAAAGCAACGAGTGTGCCCCCCACCTTCTTTCGATGACGATTGCAACTGTTGGGACAACGGGAACACGGCGTGTACAGCTCGGCTAGTAAGGTTGTATGGAGAACCAGGTATAGATAAATCGTTTGGGCACTAATACAGTAGAATCGACTGTGTACGGTACAAGGCGCATAGCGCACAATATAGGTCTCCTTAGCACTTGTGATGCCGTACTGCAGTAGCTGCAGTTCAAAATCTTCATCCCCTCTTGATGGCTGAGCTCTAGTAGCGCACAATTCAGGGCATCATATACTCAAAAATAATCTCTTCCGCCTGTCCAAGATGCCTAAAACAGTTTCTGATATCGCTGCTCCCAAACCTTGGTTCCCACGTCCCGTCGCTTCTGCTATGTTCACCACATGATTTCGTGAGCCAATGATTAACAAAACCCGCAGCGCCCGGCGAACCTACACTACAGATACGTCTGTCTACTTAAGCAAAGACAAAAGCAATCTGTTGTTTACGTCGCAAAGAAACAGTAGTAGGGAAGACCTCGAAGAGACGTATGGAGTGAAGAGGAAGAACAGGCAAGAACAGGTAGTCCAATGGTGCTCCGATGGTACTTGGATACCATTGAAAGCCTCTCTTGATCCGAGGATCAAAAAAGGCTTCCCGCGCGCATACGTGCGACGTAATTTCAACGCCCATACGTAATGCGCCAGTAAAACACCCAGCGAGACATAAGGATCAACAATAGCGGTAGCAAAACGCAAGCCAACAGAAAACTCCACAAGCATCATCAACACAAAGAGCATCATTAACATCAACTTAAACATAAAACCCGCGCTTTGACACCGCGCGAGAGTATTCAATATGCCCTGCCACGACACTGCTAATGCCTCTCCCCGTCCGGACGATATGACGCTCTGCCAAAGCGCCATGCGGCGCAAGAACGGCAGCACGTTAAGTCCTGTGGAAAGGCGATTCATTCTGGACAAACTCTGGCTAGGCGTTGCGAGCCGCAGCGCCAGCACGTCCGAAGGATAAACCATTCCCACTCGCCTTGATGTGCTGATGATCATCAACACCTTCAGTGGAGACTGGAGATGAGCAGGTCTGCCAGAAATCCGGAACATGAGCACCAGCGTCGATAGTGACCGCACTCGACAGAATAGTAGTCGTAGCCACGCTCGATTCGCAATTAGTATCTGCCTTGCGGACGGGGGGACGGAGACTCGTTCCGGTGGGAGAGCGTTTGGTCGTCTTTGCGGCGCGGCGCGCTTTCTCACCTTGCTGGCGCTTTCGAATAAGAGTACCGTTCTTCTTGCGAAGGTCGCGCAAGGATTGCAGATTGGCTTGGTGGGCCAATCGCATGCGCAGGCGGGTGGCGAGGAGAGCCTTAAAGTACGCAACATCATTCTCAAATTGCGTACGTCCCGCAAATGCTTGTTGGGCCGGCGCGGATAGGTCTTCACCATCGGTACCGTCGCGCGCTTTACCCAGATCCAGGAGGTCGGCCAGCGAAGCCGGGGATACGCCGTTAAGCGACACCCCGGACAACTTGAAGGCGGCGGTCGTGGGAGCTGGCGGAGTATCGGGTGCGGTAGACATGTCGACAGAAACGAAAGTAGTAGTAGAAACCATGGTGAAATATGTGATAAAATGGCGGTAGTAAGGCGAGAAAGCTTGACTTGACCGTCGGAGAAAGGAGCCACGGTGGTATTCGCTGGGGGGAAGGTGGGTTTAGATGATCAG
>NW_005179011.1:203993-209333 GCF_000350225.1 Chondrus crispus | reverse complement strand
TGATTGGTGCGGATGGGACGGATAGTGAGGTCGGGAAGGAAAAAGTGGGATTTTTGAGGAGGAACGAAAAGTTGCGTGGCAGGTGATGCGACTGCGCGTAGCGGGGGTGGGGGGAAAAGGTGGGGAGGGGGAAAGACGGAGCGGTGTGAGGACTTAAAGACGAAAGGTTGCAGGTAACGAAGCGAAAGACCAGGAAAAGAAGTGGAGGGATACAAACGGGGGAGTGCTGTGCTGTGCTGTGCTGTGACGGATGGATTCTGCTTTCTGTGCTGAGGGAGACGGACGTGCGGGGGGAAGCAGCGTGCGTGCTACAATGGGTAGAAAAAGGAAAAGGGCAGAATGAGGAAGGTCAAGTACAAGAACTTAAAGCAGTCCGAGTGCAAGTGTCGTGAAAGCAAGTGGCCCGCATGCCACTCTGCACACGGCCCGATCGGCCAGCGGTCCCGGTCCCGAGGCCCGTCAGCCTGCCAGCGCAGCGTAAACCCTAAGTCGAGTTGCTGAGCTGGACAAACGCCGCCCCCTCCCACTGGCCCCGCAGCTGAGCATCCCGTTCACACGTCGCACACCTGGATGGCCGCCACGCCCGTAGACACTTGGCGCAAGTGCGCTGGACAACATTCTCGCGTGTGTTCGCTGTAAGCCTCGCTGCAAGCCCGCCCCCCAGCCCCCGCGCGCTCCCCCACCGATGTGCCTTCACGCGCCCCTTTGCGCGGCAGCAGGAAGCCGTTCAAATCTTCAGCGCGCCTGCAAATCACAATCCTGGTCACGAGCCACAGCGACGCCAGGTGTGGCACCTCATCCCTTCCGCCCTTCCGCCCCTCCCCCACTAAAAGTCTTAAAACTCAGTCAACTTGAGGACTGTTGATGTCAACATCTGCAGTCCTCTACACAGTCCTGTTGACAGGACTGTGTAGAGGACTGTGTAGAGGACTGCAGAGGTGTGGAGGTCAGCAAAGCCCTTCCCCGGCCTCCTCGACACGGCAATCAACACTTCGATACCATTGTCAGCTGCGCACGAGATGCGCACGAGATGCGCACGAGATGCCCCTCGCTGCGTATCGGCCCCGCCTGCACACCGACCCCCTCTGCGCTGTCAAACGCGCCGTACGGTCCGCGGCAACCCCGCCGACCCCTGCCGCCTTTTCCTCCGTGCCCCTTCCAGGCATGCTGCAGGCCTGCACTCCGATATCCGACTTGCACGCCGCTGCATGCAGTCGCCGGCAACTCCAGCGCATCACAAGTTCCACAGCTCAATTCAGCAGCCCCGCTTGCCACGCCGTGAAAACCCCCTCCAGCGAACACGTCGCTGCGTCCGTACAAAAAAAATGTCACAACGACGCGGCAGGCATCTGCACCACCACATATCGTCATCCGATCCCTTGGCACCATTACATGATACGTTGCAACTAAATTATCCGACGCCTCCGCAAATATACTGTAATAATATCTTAGCCGCCCTTCTTTCGGAAGGCCTCCCCCCTCCTTCCCAAAAAAAACACTTCCGACGCCCACGGGCCACACGCTAATTGGTCCGGCCCACGTCACCATGGCACGTGTGAGTCGTTTCCCATAACCGCACTCCCTGGTCTCCCTCTAATGACACGCGTGGATAGCTGCCGCCGAGCCACCTCCTTCGACTTCATTCTTCTTCCTTTACAACATCTTCCAACATCTATACACTCCCCGTCTGTTAGCCACTCTCCACCTCCTTATCCCTCCCCCCTTGCTCCGATAAAAATTCCGCCCCTGACATCCACCGTAAAGCCGTATCCGTCCCACACTCCTTCACCACAATCCCGAGCCCCACAAACCCTTTCCTCATTCGCGGCATGTGCTCCGCGAAATCGAGCCCCTCCCCTCCGATCAGCCTTTGTTCCACCATTCCCGACCTTGCTATCCTCCCTTCACAGAGGCCAATCACCTCCGATCGATCCTGCCCTGCTCTCTGCATGCTCCGCTGCACGCTCCACAGCCGCATCACCTGCGACCCGATACAGTTGTAACCGCGCAACTCCGCCACTTGCCACCACCGCTCCGTCTCGTTTAGCCGCTTCACCGTTGAGTGCACGGCTGTGCATATGTCCGACGCAGACCTTGTGTCTGATGCAAAGTGCCCGTGCGTTTGGTGCAAGCTCAACCCTCCGTTCACTCGCTCACCAACCTCCATACATTCCGATATCGTCCGTTCGCATAGAAGACCACGCCCGAGCCAATACTTCCGCCCGCTGCCTTCTCGCCCACCCCTTCCGCTTGCCGGTGAGCCCTCCGTTTCATGCTGACCACTACGCTCTTCCCATATCCTTGCTACTCTTCTTCTCATTTCATCCTGCCCTCCACCAGTCTCTTGGGAAGGAATTCCACCCAGATCCGCCACGCCAACCTCCCCCAGTACTCTTCCCGCTCTTAAATAATCCCCGTCGCCAACCCACTTCCCATTGCTCGCTCGAAATGCCAGTCCCATCGCTTGCGCCCTCTCCTGCCTATTCATCGATATTGCAAGCGGCACCTTCGAAATTTCCTGCTTCAAATCGAGCCCATCCACCGCAGGTCTGCCACCTTGCATCATTTGAATCGCCTGCATTGCGGCCGCTATTCTCGCCATCTCAATGGAAAAGTGTGACGCAACAGCCAGCAACTCCCCCTCCTTCACCCCCTCCACACCTCTTCCCCCCTTCCTCAATACCACCGCCGCATAATATACCGGCGACGCCAATCTTGCCCCCTCCGCACATGGCTCCATATCGAACACTCCGCACTGCACCCTCCTGCCCGCTCCCTCTTCTACCCCCTTCTCCAACCCAATCGACTCCACTTCCCAACTAGGTGCCCCTGTCCACTTTTCCACCTCTTTCACCAGCATTCCCTGATACTCTTTCAACCCCGCGTTCGCCTTCTGCACCACCAGCGGCCTCTCCATAAGCGTGGTGCTTACAAACGCCCTCGCCGCCTCATATCCCCCGTCCAAATACACCGCAGCCGCTACTGCCTCGTACGCGGCTGCCAGCGCATTGACCTCGCGATTGACGGCAATTCCCGTAGCCAAGTCGACGCCCCTGTCATCCAATCTCCCGCGATGCGCCGCGGGCGGCATCGGCTTCTCCCAGCGGATGAGCTCCTCCAGTCCAATCTCTCTAGCGACGGCGGCCAGCCCGCGGTTCGCCACGAGCGACGCGACGATCGACGTGGCACCGAACCGCGTCGACCACGGCTCGAGGCTGTCCACTCTCGGCGCACCGCCCTCGCCTTGCTCGCGCAGCCAGTCGTGCACCGTGGCCGCCACGCACGTGCCCAGCACCCGGTCGCCGAGTAGCTCGAGCGTGTTCGGGCCCAGCGAGCGCTTGGGCGCCCGGAGGACTCGCTCCGCCCAGTTCGACATGCTCGGGTGTGTGAGGGCGCGCAGGAGGAGGGGGTAGCTCTTGAAGTTGGAAACACCCCAGGTGCGCAGCCGCGACTGCAGATGTAGGATATCGGCTTCGGAGGCGCGCAGTACTTGCGAGACGTCGATGTTGCCGATGCGACGCAGACCGAGGGCGGACGGCATAGTGCGGGGATTTGGAAGCGCACGAAGGAGACGTCAGGAATTTGGGGAGGCGGGTGTTGGCCTCGGGCACGAAAAAGCGGGCGGGAGAGAAGAGGAGTGGGAAGTGGGAAAGCGAAGGCTCGTCTGTCGACCACGACGGCGGAGAGGGGGAACAGTTGGACGAAGAGGGACGGAAAAAGAGGGGATCAGTGAGGTGGTGAATTGTGTACACGTGTTAGACATGGTGAAGTAGGCAGTTTTGAAAAAAAATTACAGCTGTAAAAGGATGTAGAATTACAGTGGTATATGCATTGCAATGCCTCGATGTGGACAGTTGCACCGTTTCGAATCATTTCATGCAATGATCCGAGATCCGGAGATTGTTCCCGGACGCGTGCTTGTCAAGCCTTGATTGGTGCCTACAATTTAAACGCGACACTTAAAACCTGGAGCCATGGTGGAGCCATGGGGGCACCCGGATTTTGTTCGTCCTACTCTTTGGCATTGCGACGCCAGCACGTCATTTTTAAAGAGACCGCTGTGACTTGGTGCGAGTTGTTGCTCAATGCCGACCTTTCCTATCTTCTTCCAAACACCCCCCGCCCTCAGTTGTATTTCGTCCGCATCACCGTCTTCATGCGCAAGAGCCATTGCTTAGCGCTAGCCATCCAATATGTTGCAGACAGTATCGCCGCGGCTTCGACCAATTCGAGCGCTCTGGCGGTACCATCTAGTACCGCCATGACCCGTCATCCGTGAATTTATGTCAGCCAACTCGTTGTGCGCAACACTCAAGTGACATCGAGTCTTTTATCTCTACTCTCACACACCTAACCTCTATCAACCACCCCCGCCAACGCTCGACACAATGTGCTTGCTCAAGCTATCACTTGCACCGATTTCGCCAGCATGGAAATGCAGCTACTAGTCCTATGACACCAAGGATGCCAAGCACTACTATTTCTACGACTCATTTGACAATCTCATGATTATATGACGCGATCAACTTCGAAGCCGTATCGCTACCGTTCAGACACATCTTGAAACAACGTATGTTGTGTCAAACCGTCGCCCAAATCCGTTGAAAGTCGATCCCATACACCACGTGTAAGCCCCCATGTCCGGGAATACTACCCTGTCTCCTACGTCAAGTATTGGCAGTTTCCCAACCCAAATCCGATCTATTGCATCGCAAGTAGGCCCAAAAAGCGTTGAAGTGTGCAGCCTCTGCTTAGTCTTCTTCCCAGAACCGTCCGCCTCGTCTTTGTGCACCGGTTGTACACTCTTGTCTGTATCCCCTGAATTATTCACCAACGCATACGGCTCGAGCCTCCATTCCTTTCCATACCCTTCTGGTTCCATAATCACCCGGCTGAACGCCCCGTACACCCCATCGTCGAGGTAGTAGCTGTATGCCATTTCACAGTTACCCCCGTTGGTGCCCGCGTCTTCCATGGGACGACATCGTCGCCCTATAACGTGCGTTATCAAAGACGCGCTGTTGCCAACTAGCAACCTGCCCACGTCGACCGTCACCAGGGGTATGCGTGACAGCAGTCGTCTCAATCGTTCATGAATCGTTTCTCTTGCAACCATGTTTCTCAAGTCCATATTATGCCACAGCGATTCTCCGATATCCACAGCGATCGTTTCTTTCACAGAGTTGGGCACCGCCTCGAGACTTTCTTCGACTTCACCGACCCACGTCGAGATTCGGTCCAATATCTCTGAACTGGATGTTTTCACCGGCTCAGAGTCTACACCCACCGCGCAAATGCTCCTCATGACCCCCAACACCGATGAAAACAATCGATTCCAAG
>NW_005179011.1:193198-203893 GCF_000350225.1 Chondrus crispus | reverse complement strand
TCAAGGACTTGAGTACATCCTCGGATGGTTCTCGAAAAAGAATCACAACCCCAACAATGTCGAACATACTAAGTGCCGACGGTGTCAGTACTGGGAGGGCTAATACAATTCTATATCGTGGGATGTCAAGACTTTGCAACAGTTCAATCTCAGCAGTGCTCGCCACTTCATACCAAATCTCCTGGCTGCTGAGAATGGCCAAGACGGCCTTGTCTGGGTTACACCGCACCGGATAACGCAACTGCACTCGCTTTGAATTCGCAAGTGTGCGCATGTACTGAATATTCTTAACAATGCGGCTAAGGTCGACAACAAACCGAGGGTACCTCAGTTCTTCAAGGTCTACGCCCCCCGGTCCAGCAAACGCCGAACTTTCGTAGTCTTCAATGAAGTGAGCGTTGTGAGCCCTTCCGACTGTGTTCAGTCGTTTGACTACATCTTCATGTTCAGACAGTTCATCAAAAATTGAGCTCGGGCTGATGGGACGGGTCCAGTTCTCCACTGATAAGAAAGATGAGACGATTGCATGGCTCCTCTCATCAACGGAGAAAACGTTTGATGCCGCTGCGCAGAACGATTGCGTCAGCATATGCTTATTCATCATGGAGAGCTGATGTTCTTCTCTGCCGGACATTGAGCAACCGTTTGTCGGATTTGGAATAATAGCGACGGTGAAACGGCTGGGCTTAAACAATTTCACCACGGAAGTTATTAGCTTCGAAATATTTCTGTGAGAAGCCGTCGTTTCGAAGGACACGTACGATGCATCCGGCTCGGGAGACACGTGTATGGTATAATAGGACCGATCGTGCATCGCATTCATAGAGTATCCGCAAGGTTTAAAGTTAAATGCGTCTATCGTCGCGCCGTCAAGCAGCAACTTGTCTATCCCAACAAGCGACGTGGTACCGTCTGCGATAGTGTCTCTTCCCCACATGCGCGGTCTGTCCCCGAACATGAATTGCTTCATCGCGGAAGGATCCAAGTCAAACATGTAGAGTTCCAATGCTTGCTTTTGATCCAATGTTTCACAATTTTTTTCATCTTGAGATTCCGTATTCTTCAACTTCCCACCACGACCCGCACAAGGTGCCAATGTCGTGGAGTACATGTACCACCAAGATGAAGAGAATAACGGAGCCTGAAAAACTCGCCCCTTGGTGTTCAATGCCCTGTCCAGAAAGGAGACTTCATTCGCAATGCTGTCATGAGGGAAAAGCTGAGCGTCAGGTAAAATGTAAGAGACCCTGGAAAACTGGACATAAGTCACCAACAGGGCAAGCTTATCTGATACTAGTTTCAGTATCACGGGTAATGCAAGAAGGAGTCTCGTGGTCCCGCATGTCTTGAGTGTTAGACAAGTGTCAGAGACAAAAAGCGAGGACTCTGACAAAAGGTATGCGTCTGTGTGTTCGTTCTTTGCAACAGAAAGGATGTTACATGCAGCAGCACGCAAGATAGCCTCGATGTCGCAGCGGCGGAGATTGCGCAAACTGTTACAGCGATCTGCGGTTTGGCATGTATGCAGACGTTTCCCAACTGTACTGCGTTTGAAATGCATTTCTAGTTTCTTCTCTGGGCCCTCGAAGACGTTCAAAGTCGAGTCGGAGGATTGTTGCGCTAAATTAGGGGAGTGGTTACAAACCGGAGAGTTAGAGTTTCCGAGAGCCATACCTATCTCGTGTCAATGTCCTGACCTCAGAAAATTTACACTTGTCGAGATTGTTACGTAGTGCTTGAGTTTCGTGACAAAGATGCAAATGAAGCCGCTGTTACCCGGGCTTCTTCTCGCAATCAGAAAAGTCAGCTGACCTCCACTTACGGAATACAAGCCAGAATGATTCGTCAACGATGCTCAAGGACTGGACTCCAGCAGCACGGGGGCAGTAAGACTTTCCACTCGGCATCACAACAGGAAGGCAACGTTCGATCTCTTCGCGCACTCTTCAAAAACGAAGAGCGGCGCAGGTAGAACTGAATTGAAAGGGGCCCAGTGTGACTGGAATAGAGCAATTGTTTGCGAAAGGCGAGGTTATGGATTACGGCGTGAACGAGGTGGGCGTTCGACCAAATCGCATGAAGAGGGAGACGCGAAGTGAATTGTGTGAAAATGAAATCCACACGAAGCAATTCATTTACCAAGCACCTCGCAGAGGGAAGGTCTCTTATAATCTTGAAGAGAGCACACACGGCGGCCGGGTGTGATAAATGGGGAGTCATAATACTGTACATAATACGTCAGTCAGCCACGAAAATCAGATGAGGGCGGCGTGGAGAAGGACCGCGGTGACAGTCTGTCTCTCTGGATCACAAATTGTCCCATCATCATCACTCAGCCGTCCCAGCTCGTGGGTGACGTGTTACGGTAGAGTTGGAGGGGAACACTTGGGTGCCTCTCCTGGTCGAAAGGTGTGAAGTGCTCAGGCCGCCCCAGGCGATAAAGGCATCAAGCAAGCCACCCGCAAGCGCCCTGCTTTGTCGCGCATCATCCGCTGTGCCAGTTTACTAGGGAGGTCAGGGGGGGGGGGGGGGGGGGGGGGAGGGCCCAGCTTACACTGCGAGTTCAATCCACACCACCCCCTGACTTCAGGCAGCAATTATTTCATGTTCGCGTGCCCATGCCGGTGACCTGAAATGAGCACTCCGATCTTGTTCACAATGACTCGTTAACAGTGCGCAAACTGCAATTGACAACCCTATTTTTTCCGCACTCGCTACACAACTCCAAGCAACTTCCAAGTTCCGTCCATTGTACTTAGTCCAATGTCGCTCATGCAAAACCAACTCTTCTTCTGGTCAGGAGGTCTATACCTTCTGGACAGGAGGTCTATACCAGTTAAAACAGCGGTCATTTTTTCGTAACATCCAATCCACAGCGGGACATTTTAAACCACCCAATCTTCAACTTGCCAATCGCTCTAACGTACAAAAGATTCGTCCACAAAAATCTCTGTTTGAGGTGTCCAAGGCTATTATCAATTAGATCCTACTCTGGTCTCTCTCTCTACGTATCGTCAAGTGTTTTCACACTGATTGCGCATGCGCATGAAAACCTTCTCTCAGGAAACGTAGGCTCTCGTAGAATGTCCCTCGCCAATCTTTGCTCGAAGAGGGCAAACTCGTCCGCCGACCATACCTCTTCAGACCATGCATTTGCGTATATTCCACTGAGAATTCCGAACTCAGTCCATCAGGCAGGTAACATTTTCTGCAAATCTATTCACCGCAAGAAATCCAGCAATTTTAACAATGTGATATGGTGTCGATGTGAAGACCTCCCGGAGTCAGTCCGGTTCTTGTATGAGTGAGGCTTTTAACCGTTGGGTACAGTATCTTCTTCCCTCTTTCTTGTACAAAGCCATTGGCAATGGGCCATTGCACCACGAACCGCTGTGTGCAAAACCTAAGTGCAAATCGGATGCCTTCTGCACACAGGATTCGTAACGGTACGGTGTCAAGGTTGCCCCGCCAGCAAGGATACACGTGTAGAAAGCTAGGCAAGGTTTGGCGGCTTCTAAATGCTTTCTCTGCATTTCTTGTTCACAATTACATTCGTCATGACACAGACGGCCAGGATGGCAAGCAAACTGACGGACGTTTGCGTTTGCACATCGTCAGCCTGACAGGAGCACCTGCACTGCACTTTCAGGAATGATTTTGAAAAGATTTGAAGAATTTAATTTCCCGTCGGTACATCGTAGAGGTAATGACGAACTGGAAAAAATATTCCTCCACTATTGAGCCGCCCCCCATTTTTGCCATCAGCCTGTTGCAGGTACCACCTGCGGCGCGTGATAATCAAACGGAAACAGTGCTTTATCAGCCCTATCTTCAAGGACAGCACGGATGGGTCACAATGAACAGCGAGAACGTACAAACAAATAGTTAGAGATGATTCCTACACAGCGATAATAGCCGACTTTCCAGTCCTTCAGGCCTCACAATCGCCACCAGTGCAAGCTCTCCCTTCGTTCCCGTTGCCATGCCCTATCTTCATTCTTCCCAGACTTGTGCTCTACTTGTAGACAATAGTCGCGTCCAATTGATCCCTACGCGCCCCTGTCCGCTTGACAGCCTCCAAGCCCGCGCCTTTTCCTCCTCTCTCCAAGTCACCGCTCACATTGCGTATCCTGCTCAGAGGCGTTGTCTCGTTCCAAAAGATCGCACCCCCTCGGAAAGTGACGACAGACTGTACTGCGTCCTTTTGAGCGACTCACAGTGTCCGCCAGGACGGCGGTGAACGCTTTTGTTCAGAGCTGACAGTGCAGGACGGATGGCTCGTCCAGATTCGAATTATTCCGTCACACGTGTCCAGGATTCACACGGATGCCACCCGAAAAAGAGTATTGGCAACAAGCCCTTCCCCTTTTCCGCTCACTCGCTTCTGCGCCTACTTCTACAGCTCGCCCGCCTCCACCCACCGATCAACAACTCACAGTTCCCTGCTACTGCTCATTAGCGCTTCCTCGCACGCCTCCCTTCAAGATCTAGCCACAACACCTCTCCGCCTCAGCTATTACCGTTCGGCGGTTGATCAGAGCCCTCCACCTTCACCTCTCTGCTACTGCTTGGCAACATTTCCTCCCGAAACCTCGCTCCCAGATCCAGCCACCAACCCTCCGCCTCTGTCACCGTTCGGCTGCACGCTCGGTGCGCACACTACAGGCTTTGAATTTTACCGCTGGTGCCCGCTGCCCCTCAACCGACACCAGTGTTATTGCTTGGCAGAATTTCCTCGCCAAGCCTCGCTCCCAGATCCATCGCACCAACCCTCCGCCTCCGCTTTAACCCCTTGGCTGCCCGCCCCCTTCCCGCCTTACCACTTTTGACTTTACCGCTGGTGACCGCTGCCCCTCAACCCGCACCTGTGTAATTACTTGGCGGCGTTGTCGAGCTACGCTTCACAAAGTGATACTAAACTACGGCTTCCTCACCGCCCTTTGCGGCTCTATCGTCCACCTACAATACTGCCTCCACCTGGCCCCCAGCTGGCCACCTCGACTATTGTTCCCACGCTCACATCTGTGAGCATCTCGAAGTTTTCTTCTCCTTCGCCAACCGTACCCTCTGATGCCCTCATCACCGCCAACAAGTGCAGGACATGGATTGGAAGGATCCGCTGCACTTGCAAGCTCGAATCCCTCGAGCGCATCGTTTCCTGTGTACGGCGTGCCTGTTATGTTGACTTCCATGCCAATTTCTAACGTAAATCAGGTTGTACCACCCATGGCAGTGTCATTCGGAAGGTTCCAGTATCCAGATGTGCCGCGAAGCGCAACAGAGGAACAGGTGCAACCTGCTCTCCCGATGCAGCCCACACAAGAGGGTATGATAGAGGAAGGGACCTTATCCGTCGGTAGGTTTGAAGCCATAGACGGAGAGTTGGAGAACTTGATTCCCAAGGAGCTTCATGGAACTGTACATTTTGTGGCCATATCTTAGTTACTGGAAAATTCTGCAAGAGACGGGAGTTTATTGATACGTGAGGATGGAAATACATGGGGATTCAAGCATCGGAGACGACAGAGCAGCGCTTGCGATGCTCTCGGGTTACACATTTCGGGATCAAGCTTCGCGGTGCTGGTTGGAAATATTCCAGGCACTGCAGGGAGGCTCAATCAAAGTTTGGGCATTGCATATTTTGCGGTAAAAAGGTATCCGTGCGATACTATCACAGATTTGTACTGCATTTACAGGGACTCACAAAACCGCCACATTGCACAATGCCAGAGGTTGAGCGACGGCAGTTGCTGGAAGCTTCCAGCTTCGCGCGCTCCGCATACGCCAAGAATGTACACGCAGTGACCTCAAGAAGATCAGCGTTGTCAGTTGCTCCGTCAAGTACAGATGTCCGCGCATGCCGACATTCGTTGAGCAACTCATCCTTCTCTGCGGGCAGAGCCGTCGAAAACACAGGTCCACCTCCCCAAAAATACAGCGGCGAAAGGAATGGAGGTAAGCGCCAGCGCACGGACTTAAGCCAGGTGGCAGTTAAACCATTGGTGCTGGACCGGGAGGGGGTGGAACGGCTGTTGAAAGCCATAATCAAGGTCGTTGTTCTCCGGGTTCGTCCGTTTTCGCTTTTCGAGAAGCTTACAGAGAAGTTCACGAGTCCTGAGAGAGATATGCTGGCCCTGCTCAATCCGGATATCGAGAAACCTCCCTTCTGCCAAAAAAAATTGGCGGCGAGCTCCTAAACAACTGTTGCGACGACACACAGGGGCACGTTAAAAGATGCATCCATGAAGCTCTGAGCTGAGGGGGTTGCTACAGTGATGTTTGATGGTTCGGAGGATGTCACAAGACAATCTGTCATAAACATTATGTTAAAAGTTGACTTTGGAATGGACGGAATAGAGAAACTCCCTTTTATGATTGGGACGGAATACTCTGGGTCACGGAAGTTGGGAGCTGCAGATTACTTATAAATAGTTGAGAAGACGCTCGCATCGTACAAAAATGGTGACAAGGTGTGTGCTATCACTAGTGACAATACACAGTCATATATTAACACGAGGGAGCAGTTTGCCAGCCGCAACCGGGGAAGCTTTAGCGTGAATGATCAGAGCCATGTGGCCGATCTTCTTATCGAAAACGTGTCAGAGCTTGGCTGGATGGCGACCGTCATTGATAAGGTTTCGCATGTCGTCACTATGGTGCATAGTCATAAGAAGCTGAAGGCCCGGCTAATTGAGTGTATACAGGAGTACAATGGCCTGGTGATCGTGGGCTTTTGTCGTAAGGAGGGGGAGATGAGGGGAAGCTCTCCCAATTCTGAGCAAATGACTCGACTTGAAATGCACATGCGCAAAGTACGAGAGCTGCATCGCACTGCAGTAATGGTGGAGCAAATGTCCGCCACGCGATTCGCATCCACTGAACGAGTATTGAACTCTTTCATTCGTGCACGCCCGGCTCTCCGGAAGGTGATCGGTACTGCGCCAGAGCAAAAAAAAAATTTCCAAGACAACCTGTTCTACGTGCCAGCGTCACGAAGGAAAAAAAGGGAGGAGGACTTCGTCCTTCCTATAATGTGCAAGACGTTTTTCGCTGGGGTATTGGAAGCACACTCTGTCCTTCAAGTTCTCTGACGGTACCTACGAAAATTTGACGCTGACACTGCTCGGATCAATGACATCCTACCCCTCACTATGAATTTAGAGACAGATATCGAGAACCTGCGATTGGTCGAATGGAAGAAACAAGATATTATAGATGTGTACAGGAGGAGGAGAGACGGTCGAGTGAGCGCTTCAACAAAAGTCCTGTTGTTACAGGACATTCATTGGGCTGCACATTGCTTGGACCCCAACGCAGACGTTACCAAGTTTGGCACCTTTGATTATCGGGGGAGAATTGGTAATGTTATTCAGCAGTACTGTAGAACCATGTTTCCGAACGACCTGCTCGCCAAGGTTAAAGAGGCCAAGCTAATGAACGCGTTTTCAGTAGAGCAGTATAGCTGGAGAAATATTCGCCTGTCAGGGAATGATGCTGCTCTGGAGTTCTACATGGGTCGTCCGCTTCAATACTGGACCAATTGCCTCTGCAGAGACCTAGAGTTCAAGCAGTTTGCACAGCGTGTGCTTTCTGCATCTCCGACTTCATGTGCGGTCGAGAGGAGCTTCAGCGCTATGAAGCGCATTAGTACCAAGCTGCGAAATAGACTCAAGAACGAGAAGGCAAGGAAGCTAATGTTTTGCTATTGGAATCTACGCATTCAGCTGGCAGCCTCGGCAGTGGACCGTATAGAGTTGTGGGACGGAGAGGCCGAGATGGAGAACGAGCAGATTTCACGACTCTCCACGAGCGTGTCAGGAAGCCCCCGATTCAATTCTTCACCTCAGCTCCGCTGGCGGAAGTCTGGCTGGGTCAGACGATAGCATCTCCGAAAGGGAAGAGTCGGATATCTGGGGGTTTTCAGATGAAGACACGGACAACTCGCCCGACCGGGGCTCTGACCTCCAGCCTTGAATCCGACATTTTCCCGCCTTCTTCTACCCTCACCCCAATCCCTGCATCCTATTGCCGCAAATGCCCGTCTCCATCACCCTACCTACCCTCCCCAAGCCGAAATATGGGATATATCCGCACAGTGCAGAGGTGTCATTCACGATAAAAAGCCACGACATGATTTGAGATTCAACCTGCCCTAGTTCCCTTTAGTCTGTACGCGGTAATGCCTTTGGTAGTAAAAGCATCGCACCCCTGAAGTTCGACGTCAGTTAGGGTAAGCACAAAAATTGTGATTACTCTCCAGTAGACCCTACACACCTAATCCCCCTGCTCCTCGCCTCCGCCGGCGCCTTAACCCTGCACGTGAGGACGCCAAACAAGATCGGCGTGGACAGCGTGAGCTGCAAGTCCACGAGCCAGTTGGTCACAGCACTGGTGATGTTCTCGTAGTGGTCCGTCGCGCCCTTCATGAACACGCCCAAGAACACGACAGCGACGACCTTCTGCGACGCGTACATCAGGCGCGCGGCAATGGGCAGCTCGTACGCGCCGGGCACCCCCATGAGCACAACGTTGCCCTCCTTGAGCCCGTTGTCGGAAAGCGTATCCTTGACATCTTTGAACATGGCACTGACAAATTCCGCGTTTCAGCGGGTGTAGATGACGCCGATGTGAAGCTTCTCGTCGACCTCGCAGTCCGGCAACTACAGGCCCATGTTCCAGCAGCGCGGCGCGACACGGCGACATGCGGGCTTCGCGCGGCGCGGCACCACGCACACGAGCACTTGCAGAGGGGCACACAGGAAGCACGAGCAGGCTGGCGCGCGCGGCGCGGCGCTCACTGCAATGGGCACGAGGGGGGTCACGAAGGCCATTGCGCGAACATCCGGAGGGAACGGGCAGCGGGTAGGGATGGGAAAAAGAGCGGTGCGGTCAACGAGATGGGGCCGCAGGTTCGGGGCTTGGTCACAGAACCTGGAGTGAGGCAGGGAGACGAGGAGACGGGGAGACAAGGAGACGGGGAGGCACACCGAGGCAGGAGGGAGGGACGGAAGGACGGAGGGACGGATGGAGGGAGGGACGGAGGGAGGGACGGAGGGAGGGACGGAGGAAGGGACGGAAGGAGGGACGGAGGAAGAGACAGAGGGAGGAACGGAGAGAGTGAGAGAGTGAGGGAGTGAGGGAGGGAGAGAGTGGAGGGAGAGAGTGAGTGAGGGATGATATTGGGATGTTTTGCGGAATCGTAGGCAGGGTCGGACGGCAGAAAGCTGTCAGTATTTTTCTAGGAAAATCAAAATCCAGGGGAGTCCGGCGATTGCGAAAGAGCGAACTGAGCGATAGTTCGGGCGATTTCTTGAGTTGCTTCTTTCATGAGCAATCTTCCCGTTTTTCAGAATAGTTTCAGAAGTTTGCTGCAGATTTCGTTCACGCTGCAAAGTACCGACAGCCTGACAGCATGTCAGCGAGTAGCAATCTACCAGCAGTTGGCAAAGATTGGTAGACTTGGAGGTCAAGGACGTGGCTTACAACTCTTTATTACAAGTTTCACTATCTACATTTGTCAGATAGACGAAAATAGAATGCCATTGCAAATTACCATCATCCTCAGGCAATTTCGACGGCCCTTTTGGGAATGCGGGTCAAAGCGGGATCCGTTTATTCGAAGCGGGATCCACGTGGGTGATAATGACCAAACCTGGGTATGATCAACTAATTGCATGGTATTATCGACTTGCTAGTAGCGGTTCCCTAAATAAATGTCAAGTTATCCTGCAATGGCCCATTGCAGGATAACTTGACATTTATTTTCCGGTCACGCCCGACGTTGAGATCAGGCATTGGCCGGAAAGTGGAAGCGATTGCCCGGTACAAAACATAAAGAGATAATGTTGCGTTTAGGGGGGCGATCAGGTGCATTTTGGTGACAACGGACGGGTGAAATCGGAAAAGTTGTAACGAACAAGGGGTGACGGTGGTAACTTTGCAAGAGGTACCCATCCGATAGCGGTTTATTTGTAAGGATCACTATGGTGACCATATCAAGTCTGAGGTGACAGGAAAGGAATTCGTAGGTGAAGAGGGGCGTCAACAGTTGAAAATCGTGGACAGTGCGATAAAGTGTACTAACTAACAGGTGACTTCGGATACTGCGGCGGTACTGAAGGATGGGCTACTCTGCGGTATCCCCAAATACCTGCTTCAGAGAGGAGTCCTTCACTGTGTGATCTGACATCCGACACAAGGAACAGGAGTACACCCGCTTCTTCTTTGCAGCAGGGCCTTTTTCGTACCAGTTTTTCTTACGCCTCCCGGCTCTCTTGACCGGACGCTCGCGTGGTGACGGCAAGGCTTTGGGAATTTGCAGGTTCTGCCTCTTTGCAACGAGTTTCTTTGCATTCCATATTACATCATCGACGCAAGCTTGCGAAGAAAGGTGGTAGTCAACATTTTCGTATTGTTTAACCCAAGCTGCAGTTAGGTGGCGCTTTTTAATAAAGCGATGAAGATTGTTTGCTCCATGCTTCTCGATTAGAACAGCAATTCCATGCCAACACGGAAACCCAGAACCGTCTGTAGAGTAGGCACAACATAATGGAGGGGTTTGGGGAA
Source organism: Chondrus crispus (assembly GCF_000350225.1). Lineage (NCBI taxonomy): Eukaryota > Rhodophyta > Florideophyceae > Gigartinales > Gigartinaceae > Chondrus > Chondrus crispus. Next base: position 193,327 of record NW_005179011.1, on the reverse strand, counting down.
TCTTGCTAAGTGTGACATGGCGCAGCACAGTTCCGTTCTGCTGACTGGCTACTGTGGCCTCCATTTGAGATGTCCCATCTAAGAAACGGACTGAGGACCCATATACGCGCGCTCGCTGAATTAGGTGTG
>NW_005179011.1:156823-193098 GCF_000350225.1 Chondrus crispus | reverse complement strand
CTACAAGACCCTTGCCACGACGCCGCAAGGAGAAGAAAGCCAAATGTCGGCGGACCTAAAGAATGATATACGTTCGATCGAGCCTCAGAAGATGCTTACGAGGGTTGTTCTTCTGCAAGGTCAAACTTTCCGCTTGCACACCTAAGCGCCCTATCTTGTTCATCTCCGGTCCGACGTGGGACCGGAGATGAACAAGATAGGGCGCTTTCTTGACGACGCAAAAAGTTTGACCTTGCAGAAGAACAACCCTCGTAAGCATCTTCTGAGGCTCAATCGAACGTATATCATTCTTTAGGTCCGCCGACATTTGGCTTTCTTCTCCTTGCGACGTCGTGGCAAGGTCTTGTAGGTTTGAACATGCTCTTTACACTTCAGAATCCATGAAGCGACCCAAATAGGTCTTCTGCTTTTCCGAAAACTCAGCTTTCAGGGCAAGAACTCGTTCTCTTGAGGGAGCGTTGACAGCTCGTTCATATAAACAAATTCCTACCCCCTTGTGTGATCCTAGTTGTGCAGACATGTTTTTCTTGACGTGAAGGGGATCAAGGAACAAGGACGCATTTTTCATCGCATCCCTGTACGCCTCGTCAATAGATTTCTCTTGATCGACGATTGTCACCCTCTTCTCAATATCAAATCCACGGATGTCGGCACATGCCTTGAACACCCGAAGCCATGACTCTTTGTTCTCCGCACCAACGAAGTGAGCAAAGACAATGGGGCAAAGTTGATGACTAGCATCGTACCCAACTACTTGAAATGTTGTCCCATACGACTGCATCCCGACTCCCTCACAGTGAGCGGCATCCGCGCTTGCTGTGAGACGGCCAGTATCGCAGTAGTTCTTCGCAGTGGAAGGAACGAATAACAATCCACTGTAGTAGCGCTCTTGTTCAATATCAGATACGTCCACATCATCGGAATTAAATGTAGCATCTTTCGGTAGATCGTTCCCCTTCTTGCATTGCTCAAATATGTGTCTAGCCGCGTTCATCCGTTGCGCCTTCATCTCCGCCGCACCGCAAATGAAGATGTCCACCCTATGCCCCACCCCCCTTAGCAAATCGGCGTACCCTTCTAATGCGGCCATGTCCACGGCCCGGGAGATCGTAAAGTGACGAAGCAGTTCTCTGCGAATACTGCGATAATGAATGTAAGGCGGCTGACGGAAATATATGCGCTTTGCTCGAACAACTGAGGCAATAACCTTGCAAGACGCATTCGGATCATCTTGCGCATGCTCCAAAATTGCTCGGGAAATCTGCTGGGGCGTGTAAGCAGGTGCAGATGACGACGAACGCGAAGTGCATTTGCATTGGGCTGTCGGCCACGTGTTGTCCGAAACACTCATTGAGGTGCTCTTGGTACTTGTTCAGCTTCCAAAGACCCGTCTTTGGTTGCCAATCGAACACAAATGTGACAGCACACCCATCTGTGCGGCATTTCATCCGAACTTTTACAGTAGTCTGCAAAATGTTCACACCCCGTTGCACCCCAAGATTTGCCGTGTGAGCTCAAATGAGCTGCTCACACCTCCACCGGGCATTCAAAGCTATCCCGACCTTCGGTCTTACGTCCACAATTGGACGAGGCTTCAAGGTCATCGCGGGCAATCGTTCTGCTCGCAGAGCTTCCTTCGCACGGTGCATTGTTCGGCGCTTCGATTGTCGCTTTTGCAATGCTCGCCGACTTTTTCTGTCGGCTCCGTCCGGAATAGGATCATCCGTACGGTCCTCTCCTTCCTCCTCATCTATTTCAATAGCAATGTACCGCATAGGGTCGAAGTCCCCGTCCGACTTGTCATCTTCATCAGAATCCATAGCCAAGCAATCGGGTGCCTCTCTACGCTCTTCCACTTCACCCACTCTTTCGTCATCAACATCATCTCCACAATCTTCGAAATCAACGGATTCGACGTCTTCCCGTATTCTGTTCTCTTCCTCAGACACGCCTAACTTATCGCCGTACTTACTGCCATTTTCCTCTTCCACTCCGTCCTCACAGTAGTCTGGATTGAGACACTCTTCCCTTATGTGCTCTGTCCTGCGAAAAGACCGAAGCGGAGAACGGGTTTGGCACTGTGGTGGAGTCCTACATTCCTCAATTTCATCAACATCATCCTCTATGTCATCTCTGTACGGACTACCTCCGTCTCCGTCAGCACATGTTTTCTCCTTCTCAGTCTGAAAATAGACAGCCTTCGCCATTTCCGTTCTCTCCTTTTCCTCTCTCTGTTCCCTCTCCGTTTGCAAGTGCGCAGCCCTAGCTCTCTGTTCTCTTTCCTTTTTCGATTGCGCAGCCCTTGCTTGGTCCTCACTTTTCCGCTCCTCGTCGTCGTGGCTATCACTATCCATCTCCGAAGTGCCATTCTGCCCCTCCTTCACAGAACTATCAAGGTCTGCATCTACTCTGTCACGCTGGTTGTTACAGCAGTTGTCTCGTTGCTCCTGCGCAGAGCGATCCATTCTGTCCAGATCAATCTCACGTTGGGACGAGGACTTGCTGAAAACAATGAATGCTGGAAGAACAACGGTCTCACCATACTTAATGTTCTCATCCAGTTCCCGGTACGTGTAGCGGACTTCGCTTTCAGCCTGCTGTGTGGCTCGCGTGAGAACCTTCATGCACCTATCCGCGCAGCGCGGCTGCACTGCGCATACCTTATCTGGATGGACTAGAACTGCCAGGCGTTTGTAGTTCTTTTTCATTTGACGCAACGTTGCGTTAAGAGGAGGTACGCAGAAAACGTCAAAAAGAGGTGTTAATCCCTCTTCCACAGTGGCTAGGTGTCCAATTGCCTGGGCCATAGTTTGAGGGAGTACGTGCATTTTGAAAAGATTATGGAAAGCGTGGTAAAGAAGAAAGATAGCGGCAAAGCGGTGACGAGAGTGGCTTGATGGGGCTTGATGAGGTGAATGCTGTCTGCCGTGGAGGCGACAGATGGTAAGGGAGATGATGTCATCACCCTGCTGTCAACAGCAGCGCAGAAATCATGCTTGAGATATCCCCACAATTATCCTTCGTTTTGGAAATGTCGTGCTTGCGATCCCCTAAAATCCTCGGTTACTGGTCATTTTGAACTACTATACCGGCGACACGCTTCGACTTTGTTGTTTTGGACGGGCGAAAAAAAGAGATCCGAGGGTGACATCTCGCTTTTTGGGTCCATCATGCGGCTGTTTTTCCTCCTTTCGCCCCGATCTTGCAACAACAACTCATTATTCGGACCCTGGTCAACAACAGGAAAGTCAATTTCACCCGTATGGTGCCACCAAAATGCACGTGATCGCCCCCCTAAACGCAAAGTTTCGCGTTTTGTAAGGCAATTGCACCCTCACGCACCTCATCATGCGCCTCGCCATCGCTTCTGCCGCCCACTTTTCAGTGAGAAGGACAGCCTTTTGCTGCAAGCGCAGGCGAATAGTAAGTGCGGGAGAACGGGAACGATGAGGTTAGTAGTAGCCGCGCTCGTCGCCCGCAGTGGCGGGAGAAAGGAGTTGCAAGAGTGAGGCGGACGGGGATACCTCGGACGGAGAGTCTCGAGACTCGAACGGGGCACTCTGATCGCGTAGCAAGTTACCCCCGAGGGCCGGCCGAGATACCACCCTCGGACTTTAATATCGCCGGATTTCCCGCCGGTGCGTCGCCCGGATAATTTTCCCTTTTTCCCAGATTTAGGGCTAACCAAATAAACTTCAATTTCCAGCTTCCCACACACCCCCTGTTGGCCCTAAATTGGGGCGCGCGGCGCCGGCCATCCTGCCGTCGGCGCCAACCCTATACGGACCTGACACCGCCCCGCCGCGACCGGAGATTTGATCGCTAACTCTCGGGCGGTGATAGCCCAGATCCACTTACGGATCCAACGCTCGGACGTAAGTTTACTCGCTCCGCGCTTGTGGCATAACGGCGGTTCACGATTAGATTTAGATTAGATCAATATGAGCCGCACGCGCGCACACGTGTACCGCGCATGTACCCCACGTGTACAGGGGCGCGCGCACGCACGTGCACACGTGTACCACACGTGTGGGAAGCGCGCATACCCACGTGTACTATACGTGTACAACACGTGTACAGACAGCACGGGACGGCCCGTGCTGACTACGGTGGCACTACAGTACAGCCCGTACTGTACTGTAATAAGTTAGGATTACTTAGTATATTAAATACGCGAGCGGACCGGCGGCGGTGAGTAGGAAAAGCACGGACTTGTCCACGACCTACCGCCTAGGTCCGTCTTCCAGCTTAGCTAACGAGCGATATCCGCCTTCGCGCGCGTTAACCGGGACAAAGCGGGTAGGGGACAGCCGCGTACGCGAGCGAGCCTAGATCCGCCTTCGTCCGTCAGCGCTGGTACGTTACACAGAGCTGCTCCGGGGCGTCGAGGCGTAGATGGGCCCGCGCGTACGCTCGTCCCCGACCGCCCCGCTCTACCACGCTACCAGGGCCCGCTTCCCTGTCTCGTTAGCTGTGTGTTCTCCCCGTCTTCTCACCCCTCGTATGGGGTCTACGTCGAGCTAAGTATACACCCCTCTCCGTTGGGGGGTGTTATACTGCAGCGCTCCGACGTGCGCCTTTTCACCGCTTCTCTCTTCTCGCTCTGCTTCTTTCTTCTCGCTCTCCTTCTCTCGCGCTCGTCGCAAGCTCGAGCACTACTGGCGGCGTTTGCTTTCGCCGCTCTTCGCCACAGTCTCACACAGCCCGCTGGCGATCGCTGCTTGTCGCTTCGCGTAGCACACCGCCCTTCATGACGTCCACACCGCCGGTCCTCCGCACGTCATCCGCTGCTCACCTGTCGACTCTAGTCCACCGCAACTGTCCTCTGACCTTCGCCGTCCTCCCGCACACCGTCGCTTCTCTTTTTCCGAAACGCCCAATCTCCGCAGGCCTATTCATCCGCGAGTCGCGTGCGACCTCCTCGAACCTACAGAGTGCCGGCAGGCCAGGGATCGGTGGTCGTGCGTTGCCCGCTGGATGGTGGGCCTGTGGCTCACGGAAGGGAAAGGTAAGGGTGCGGTCGAGTCGATGGCGTGGCTAGGAGGGAAATAGAAATCAAGCGAGGTTCTGTTGGTCGTTCGGGGGGTTGAGCAGACCTTCAGCCGGGAGAGGGTCTTGCAAAATCTCAGCATAGGACAGGAGGCGTCGAGGGTGCTTCTTTCTTGGTTGGCGGAGAGAAAGGGCAGGAAGATGGAGGTTGCAGTGATGGAGAGGTGGGGTTTGTTGAACGAAGTTGGATTGTTGGACTTCGAGCAACGGCGTTGGGAGGTGCGACGCGTCGTGTTCGCCTCCGGCAAGACCCTCGACTTCCGCCCTGGACGTTACTACGCCTCACATAGGAGCGTAGGCGGGCGGAAGACATTTTGGAAAGTAGACTTCCATAGTCTAGAGGCGAGCGTCGTGCCGATGTTAGATTAGGCAGGCAGTCCAATCACCAGCGACTTTGAGGTGGTGAAGTGGGACGGGCAGTCGAACGCGGAAGTCCAGCTGGTCTTTGGACTCCGGAAGAGAGTCGAGGCTATGGAGTGGTTGGATCGGTACTGCACCAGCCACTCTGACGACTTTGTTTCCATCGAAGGCCCTGGTCACCGCGAGGTGACGGAGCGGACGCAGCCATATCGTACACGCGAGTCCGTGTTCTGCAGAGCAACACACGGCGAGTGCGTGCGTGCGTCCTTCGGCAACGCGTTGCGCTGTGTTTTCGGCGAGGGTTCAGCGCTTGAGATGCTCCGCAAGGGACCCATAGGGGCTCGGAGCTTAGCCGAACTACAAGTGTGGAATGAGAAGAACATTTGGAAGATACCGCCTCAAGAAGTGCGGTGTCTCCATCTTGGAAGGTCACAGTAAGTGGATGAGTGATCGAGTTTCTGGCGTTTTCTTGATAAGGGTCGTCGCCTTGGACGCCCTTTGCGAGCATTTTGATCACGTAGTGGTTCTCGACGCCCTGAAGGGGCACGTCTTAGACCCTGTAGAGCACTTTACGCTTGCTAATCGACCCGGTGTCTTGGGTGCGTATCTTGGACAAGGAAGTGATTCTTTCGAAGTGGCTGAGGTGAGGGAGCTGCAGCTGCAGCCGATCGGGAAAGGGAAGAGAAACCGAAAGAAGTCTGGCAAACAGCGCAGCACCCGCAGACAAAAGAAGAAGATTTCATCGGAACATAAATTGGTGGCTAGAAGGACAAAGAGGATGAGGGTAGTGGAAGACGAAAGCGAGTAAAGGCGTTCGAGTGTCACATGACATGCTCGATGCTCTTTTGATCCGCCTTGAACCTCGAAGAACCTCGTCCTCTAGAAGACCTCTCTGCATGATTCCGTTAAGAATCTTGAACATATCCAAGTTCCTCTTCGTTAATGCGTCAGCAGGGTTTTGCGTACCGCTTACCCATTGCATGACTGATATTTCTCCGTTCTCGAAAGAGTCCGTCATCCTTGCCACTGTCGGCCTCAACCGGTAGTCTGCACCTTCATGCAGGGTGTTCACGGTGGAGTACGACCCGTGTGAGTCCACCGTCAGCACGAAGGGAAGCTTGACCATGGCCTTGTGGAGAGGTTGCAGGCTCTCTGACATTAGCAAGCCTCTGTCTGATGAGGTTGCCGCGGCGAGTATTTCCGCCCCCATGGAAGAAAAAGCTACACCCTTCCGCTTGCAACTGATCCAGTCAAGGACATGATATATCCCCGCACCCCCTGCTGGCAAGTATAGGCCGGAGACATATCCTGTCTGCCCATATGAGGAGCTACCTTGACTGGGATCGGAGAAAGCAAGGTAGGAAGGATTCAAGAGAGACGACGGCGTGCGGAATGAGAGGATCGGCGAAAGCGCTTTGATCTCAGCAAGCAGCTTGTTCCTATTTATGAGGTCGGTCACCTTCAAGCGCTCAACAGCTTGCGGAAGGTAGCTGGCGGCGAAAGCCGCTTGTGGGAGATTTCCGTGTCCGAGGAAGTTGAGACTTCCAGCAAGAGCTTGATACGCTGTCAACTCTGAAGCTGTGCACTTGTCTTGGTTCTGTCTTCTCCTTTCCTTTAACACTTCGATTGGAAGAATTTTGTCCACGTACTCCTGCATGTTAATGCTCACCGAGCCACAAGTCTCTTGGTGGATATGAAGACGATTGAAACCAAGTCCTTATTCGCAACGTAGCGTCCGACAATGAACCTGCGGGATATGGCTTTGTGAAATTGGTGAATGAGGGGAAGGACACCAACTACCAGGAAGTCATCGACAACCTTTGCCACAAGGAGGCCAATCGATCCCGCGGGATTGTATTTGACAAAGAGTTGGAGAAGACCCGGTACTTGTACGAATCCTTGAGTGGACATCCATTCTTCGGCAACAAGTTGCCATAGGCATCTGGATTCGACAATCCCGTATGCATGCTTGAGGATCTTCCAGACTGTGCGAGCGCACGAGGCCCAACCTTTAGGTGGTCTGACATATACGTCTCTGGGAAATTGACCAGCCTGCAAGTAAGCTCCCTTGATGTCTATTGAGGCAATTGAGAAAGACATTATCGCGGCAAGAGAGAGCGCGATCCTAATGATTGGGAACTGAGCTGTAACAGAGTCCTTGCGGACAAATTTCTTGTCTCGATCCCTATTCCCGTGTGGGACAAGGCGACACTTCAAATTCAGCTTTCCTCCTTCTCCGTCGGTTTGACTTGAAAGAAGTGGTGGGAGGAAATCACATTGGCATTCCTGTGGTATATGCGCCGTCGATTCGATTAGGTTTAGATCAGGGGCTGTAAGGCACGAACCTTACAGCCCACACGAGCCCCCACGCGCCCACACGTGTACCACACGTGTGCAGGGCGTGCGCACACACACGTGGCACACACGTGTACTGTCAGCTCGATAGCTGACAGAGCCACCGCGCGCGACGACTCGCGCCGGCTACGGTAGCATGATACTGTAGTCCGGTATGATAACCGAACACTTGTACATTAAATAAGGGAGCGACCGACGGCGGAGGAAAGGGATAAGCACGGGCTTGTCCACGACCTTCCGCCTTGGTCGACAACCCACCGCTTAACCTAAAACACGAGTCCGCTCTCGCGTCTCGTTTAGGTAAGGGAACCGACGCGGGGTGCAGGCGCTACAGTGCGCGCGCGTGCAGCGATCCGCCTCCGCCTGTCGACACTGGTCCGCTACCCAGTGTCGCTCCGGGGCGTTGAGGCGTCGATCCGCTCCGCTGCGCAATCACTCGCGCTTGCCACCCTTCCCGCTCTACCACGCTACCAGGACCCGTGTCCTTTCCTTTTGCGTGTGTTCCGTCTTCCGCCGATCCGGAGTCTGCTACTGAACTGCGTGCATACACCCCCGCCGTTTGGGGGTGTTTATACTACAGTGGTCTCCCGACCTAGAAGACCCTGGAGTCTGATCTCCGAGAAGACTTCCGCTTCCCTCCGTGAACCGATCGCGTCGAGATGAGCCAAGAATTTGAGCCCTCGATCCGCTCCGAAGCGGCGGATCTGAGTCCGGCCGCTGTGCAGTCCCCATCCGCCCCGTCGGGCGACGGCGACGCAGGTCCTCGTGACCGCGAACCGTCGCTCGGTTCCTCCGAGGAAAGAGCGGCGGCGATGTTCGAACGCATAGCCGAATACATCGAGGAAGTCCGTACTTCCCTTCGGATCGATGTATCAGACCATGTATACACTCGATGTATGGCCGAACTCCGCTCCCTGCGTGAAGGGAGGTTCGATAGAGTGACGCAGTCCTTAGAGAATCTCCGAGCACTGATCGACGAGTTACACTCGCGGATCGTGCTCGTCGAAGACTCCCGTTTCGCCTCGCCCGGACCGTCCGGGCAAGGTCGCCCTGAGAGGCCGACCTCGGTGAGACGACCCCAGGGCCGAACCTCTCCGTCCGCAGAGCAATTGGGTGCGTTCGCGCACCTCTCCGCTGAGCTCGACGCCACTCGTCGGCGTGCTCGTGACATGGAACTTACCATGGCCGAAAGGCTACCCGGTGCCCCCCTGAGAGGGCCCGGTGGTACCGTACCTCCGAGCGCCGCCGCCCCTGAAGGTTGGCGTCCGACTGGTGCCGCTACCAGTCGGACTGCAGAAGGAAGCCGTCCTCCGATAGACGCGAACTTCGCGTCTGAGACCCAAGCCTTGCCGCCTATCGTCGGAGGTAGGCGGCAAGTGGACCGCGTATCGTACGCAGACGAAAAGGACCGTGGAGGAGCCGCCCGCGGATCCGGAGAACCGATGTTCTCCGTCGATCCCCGCTGGGGCGGCTACCCGCCGGCGAGTTACACCGAGCATCTAGGTCCGGTAGACGTCCGTACGCTACCGGTTACCTCCTTCGGCACGCTGGGTCCCGCTGAACCCGGGCTCGAGCCGGTACATACGATGATCCAAGAGTCCAGCGCCGTTGCTGACTATCGTATGTACCGCTTGGATAACACCTCGAGGCTCGTTACCTCGGGTGACGCGGGACGGATCGCGAAGTACGTCCAACGCTGTCGTGGGATCCGTCCCACGATGCGCAGCTTCGACGGTACCGACCCGATCCAGCTGCTGCCGTTCTTGAAGGATATCCGAATCACCTTCAACTCGCAACACCTGACCGAAGGTGTTGCGGTACGAGTCCTCGCGCACTTCCTCGAGCGCGACGCGGAGCGCCTGTATACGAGTTATACGATGCGTGGCCTCCGCGCCGGCCAGCTCCACGGCGACGTGAGCTGGCCGGGGCTCGTGAATCAATTCTTAAAACGCTACCTCACGGACGACGTGTTAGGTGAAGCGTACGACGCTGTCGCTACGGCGCGACAGCAATCGCATGAGACGGAAAGCACGTTTGCTGACCGACTCGAGACTGCCGCGTTCCGATGCACGGCAGTCTTCTCCGACCAGTCCCTCGCGCACTACTTCGTGCGGGGACTGCCACCGGCAACCCGTGCCGCAGTATCCGAAACTGTGCAAAGGCTGCCAGGTAGTCAGAAGACCGATCTTCCGACCATCCGCCGTATCGCCACGGCGGAAGGTACAACGTACCGCGCCCGGCGCGGTTTACCTCTGCCGGATTCGAAACCGGCAGGGAGGGCTGGCAGGACAACGAAGTCCGCCGCGACAAGTTCGCCCGCGTCGACCCTCCATATCGGGGAGGATGAGTGGCAGGCCGACCCTGTCCTCATTACGCAAGGACCAGGGCCCGTGGGGGCACGAACCCCCTCACCGATGTCGACCGGAACGACATCGAGTTACGCGACCGCCTTCGCGGCCACTCCAAGAGTGGCAAAGGGTACGGACCCCCGGGTCGCAGAGCTCGACATATCGAGCCGAGATGCAGCAGGCGAAACGCCTCGCGTGCCCCTCCTCACCGATGAGGAGGCGCGGCACGCGGCGACCTTTGCCTCAACGGACGGCAGCGCGTACGTGTGCTGGCTATGCCGTACGTACGGGCATGCCATGTACGCGTGCCCGTTCCTGTCGCCGGAACAACGAATGTTCACGGCGTACAGGAACTACCGCTACCAGATGGAGACGCGCCCCGGTGCGCGTAATCTCCTCCGGCAGGCGGTGGGCGAGGGCCGTCCCCCGCGTCAAGGTTTCCCGAACCGATCGGGTGGGGGCGCACGCTTCGCCCCCCGTGGAGGCGGGTACCGTCGTAACGAAGTCGATCGTCGGGATCGACCCGCCTACCGACAGGCGGACACAAGGTACCCGCTCCAAGGAGAGAGAGGGGACCGAGACCGTTCTCGGTTACCCCAACAGGTACAAAATGCGATAATGTACCTGCAAGACTGGGTAGAGGATCCGTACCCTCTACCCACGGCGGGTCACGAAGGAGAACCGACTCGCTTCGTCCCCCATATCCTGCGACGACCGGACGCCGCAGGTCAAGGCCCGGAAGTACCCGAATACTTCGCCACGGCCGCCGAGCCGCAGTGGGGGGATCGTCCCGACCCACACGGCCGGCTACCGGAAGAAGGCCTGACTGTCGATAGCCAGGAGGTTAGCTCCGATAGCACGGGTAGTTCGAAAAAAGGGTAAAGACGGTTACGTACACGCGGTCGCGTGAGCCGTCTTTTCCCCACGAACTAGACCCGACCCCGCGTGCTCGCCGAGGACACGGGGGGTATTGTCCGATAATACATCCCCCGCTACCGGAGGCGAGCACGGGAGCTCCTGTAATGCCGATACAGAAGGGAGCGCACGTCGAGGCCTCCGAAGGCCCGACGTTAGGAGGACAAGACACCGGGACAGCCGACGTCCCGGGGAGGCGTAACAATGGCGACGGGGGCAACGACGACCAAAAAGATTCGGTCGACCCCCTGACTCCCGCGAGCCCAAGGTCGCCGGAGAAGGGTTCGTGTCGTACGGACTCGAATAATCCGGGGGACGTCACTGATCCGCGGACGCCCCAAGAAAGGGGGAGAAGGAAACGCAAGCGGGGCCAGCACCGAAATCGAAGGCCCCGGCGGAACGACTTCACCGATAAGGCCGCCCCGAAGGTTGTCGACGGCGTCATTTGCCTTATGACTTCGAAGATTTACAACGTCCTCGGCTCGATAGCCACAGAGGGAAATGCGTTTAAACCCCGCACGATCGCCGTTGATACGTGCTCGGGGTATAATCTGGTGAGGAAGGCCGACCTTCCCCCCGATTGGACGCGTTACGTCGCGCACGACGCACCTCTGCCACGATTGGCAGGCGCGAATAGCAACCCCCTCAAGCTTTCGGCCGTCGTCCGCCTGGCCGTGCGGTTGAGGAACACGGTGTTCCGAATTCCGTTCGTAGTCGCAGACCAGCTCGCCGTGCCGGTCCTCCTCGGCACGGCCTTCATCGATACGCACGTGCGATGTATCGACATCGAGGCTCAACGGATGGAGCTGCGCCATGGCGGCTCTGTTGCCATCGTCGACGGAAAAGGGGAGCCGACTCCCCGTACCAGGCGTAGCGGACGCCAGACGAGACGGCCCGATGTACAAGAGGACGCCCCGCAGGCGATCCGAATCGCCCGCTGGGTTACCATCCCCGCGAGGTCGCGAGCCCGAGTGCGCGTCACCACTGCCGGGAGGGGCCTCGTATTCATGGAGCCGAAGCCGTCACTTCAACACCGACATGGAGTGAGGCTGACGAACGGCGTCGTCGAGGTACTGCCGAATCAGACCTTCGACGTCCTCGTCGCGAACTTTTCGCGACGGGAAAGGCGGCTTCCGAAGCACACCGTCGTAGGGTATGCGATGCGCAACCCCCTCGCAATCCTGACGCCCGAACGTCGCGTCGCCGAGGGGGTCGCCCACGCGCTACACCTGACCGACTTGACCGATCAAGTCGGGAAGGCAAGAGCTGGACGACCAAGCTCCGATGAGCTAGAGACCGTTAGGAGGTAACAGGTGGGTACGGACGATCGGCCACCTAGAGACCAACCGACGGCGGGAGGCACAGTAAACATCCACAAAAAGGATCCCAAAAATCCACCGATGGATTGGGAAAAAGAGGTGGACTTGTTATACATCGACGATGACAAGCTCCGTGGCCACGTACTCGAGATGCTCCGTAAGCATTCGAGTCTGTGGAGCGGTGCGCTCGGAACGATCCGAGCCACGGAACACCGCATCCCTCTCGAACCGGGAACGAAACCGATTCGTTCGATGCTCTATCGGAAGGGGCCCGCCATGCGCGAGATAGTTGCCAAGGAGGTCAACCAAATGCTGAACGCAGGGGTTATCGAACCTGCGAGCACCGAGTGGGCGTCCCCGGTGGTGCTTGTCCCGAAGAAAGACGGCTCTCTTCGGTTCTGCGTGGACTACCGGCGTCTCAACGCGAAGACGGCAGCAGATTCGTATCCGCTGCCCCGGATGGACGACTGCATCGACTCGTTAGGAGATGCAGCCGTCTTTACGACGTTGGACTGCAATTCCGGTTATTGGCAGATCCCCGTCGCTCCGGAGGACCGGGATAAGACCACGTTTACGACGCACATGGGCACGTTTCGCCACCTGCGCATGCCGTTCGGACTAAAAGGGGCACCGGCCACCTTCCAACGTGCATTGGATATTATCCTTTCCGGAGTCCGCTGGCAAATATGCCTCGTCTATCTCGATGACGTCATAGTGTTCTCGCGTACGGACGCGGAACACGCGAAGCATCTCGACACTGTCTTGAGCTTGTTAGGGAGTGCCGGCATCTCCCTCAAGCTCAAGAAGTGTAGCTTCTTTCAACCGAAGGTACACTACTTGGGGCACGTCATCTCCCCAGGTAAGTTGAGCGTGGCCGATACGGCGGCCGACGCCTTCCGAACTTTCACGTTCCCGAGGACGCTGACGCAGGTGCGCTCGTTCCTCGGGGCGTGTAACGTATATCGCCGCTTCGTTAAGGGCTTCTCGAAAATAGCCCACCCGTTGACGGATATGACGCGCAAGGATTCCGATCCTGACTTCTATAATCCTACCGAGGATCAACTCCAGGCGTTCGAGAACCTTAAGGAGTGCATGATCGCTCCGCCGATCCTCGCGTTGCCTCGGCATGGACGACCGTACATGATCGACACCGACGCGAGCGCCTACCAACTAGGCTGCACACTGCTCCAAGAGCACGACCAGCCAAACGATTGGCGCCCCGTTGGGTATTGGTCTTACTCGCTGAACGACAGCGAACGTAACTACAGCGCTACCGAGCGCGAATGCTTCGCCGTAGTGTGGGCCGTCCGCACACTACGGCCGTACGTTGAAGGCACGAAGTTCACAGTCCGAACGGATCACGACGCCTTGAAGTGGCTCATGTCCCTCACCGAGAGTTCCGGAAGACTCACCCGGTGGCGGCTACGTCTGGCTGAATACGACTTCACCATTCAGTACCGCCCCGGGCGCGTGCACCAGGTACCGGACGCCCTGTCACGCCTCGTGTCGCCGAGAGTCGTCGACGACCCTCGCCCCATCGTCGAGGTGGATGACGACATTCCCACCTTCGACGCGGGCACGACCGTTCGAGACGTATCGAACGAGCTCGCGGGCCACGTTTGCATCGCGAGCTGCGACCACGAGGTCGAGCACATCTTCGCGAAGACACGGAACCAAGCCAGCTCACGAAGAAGGTCGCGCGCCCGAGCGCGCCACGAGCCGAGGGGCGACGACGAAGCCCCCGCTCTCCAAGGACCCAATTCGTTCTGGGAGGAGAATGACGAGTTCGACGCCACCGACATCGAGCGCACTGCAGACCACGAGGCTGGCGCGCCCGACTCTTCGGTCGCCCCTCCGCAGGACGACCTTCCGGCTCCTCTTACGATAGAAGAGATTGCCGAAGAGCAACGCGTGGATGACTTCTGCCAAACCGTTTTGGCACGACAGTCAGAGTCCCGGGACTCCGCGTTCTTCGAGGACCACCAGGTGGTGCTCAAACGGAGACACCCCTTCGACCCTGCTATCGTGCAGGTGGTGGTACCTCGGACGCTCCGCGCTAGGCTCCTTCGCCTGTGCCACAACCCGCTCATCGCAGGGCACCCGGGCCAGAACCGTATGTACTACGCGCTCCGTCGCGAGTACTACTGGCCCCATCTGGCCGCAGATGTTGCCGCCACGGTGCGAGGTTGTCGAACCTGCGCGATGAACCGGGTCAAGCTGAGGAAACATCTCAACCGATTGAGATTGTTTCCAGCTACGAGGCCGCTCGAGAGTCTGGCCATCGACATCTTGGGGCCGCTCCCCAAGACGAAGTCAGGAAAACGGTTCCTGCTCGTGATCACGGACCGCTTTAGCAAGCTGACGCAAGTCGTTGCGCTCCGCACGATAACCGCATACACCGTCGCAGTTGCGTTCTGCGAATCGTGGGTGTTTAAGTACGGCGTCCCGCGCACGTTGCTGTCGGATAACGGACCGCAGTTTAATGCCAAGTTTTTCCACAGCACGTGCCGTGTTCTGGGGATAACTAATATGTACACATCGGCGTACCATCCCCAGACGAACGGGCAAGTCGAGCGATACAACCGAACGATCGCTGCGATGCTACGCAACTACGTAGGCGAGCATCAAGATGACTGGGACATGTACGTGGGGCCGCTTACGTATTCGTATAATAACTCCCACGTACACCGCACCACCAACACGACGCCGTTCGAGCTCGTGCTCAGCAGACCACCGCTAAAGTTCTCGCTTCGACGAGCCGACGGTGACGTTCCCCCTGCCGACAGGGGGAACCAACGTGCCGAGTTCCTCAAGACCTTGGATTCGACAATCCAGAGGGCCTACGGGAGCCTGCGTCGGACGCAGGCTCGCTACAAGCGCGACTTCGATAAGCGCATACGACGGATCAATTCGCGACTCCGTCCCGGAGAGTACGTATACCTCAACCGCACCGACGGGGGGAAGACTTCGAACAAGCTCGCGTCCCCGGCAGTGGGGCCCTACCGTGTCCTCGCGAACGACCGCCGAACCATCACGATCGATCGTGATGGGGTCACTGAGCGGGTCTCCGCAGATCGCTGCGTGTACGCGCCACCGCCGACGGACGCACTACGGGCGAGCACGACAACCCCAGCTGACCTCGCGGACAAGGTCAGAGAGGGGACACAGTACGCTGTCGAACGACTACTGAAGCACCGAGATATGGAAGACGGAACTATCGAGTTCCTCATCAAGTGGGCGGATTTCGACACGCCCACCTGGACTGCGCGGACTCACGTCCCGGAGGAGTTGGTGTCTCGTTACGCCCAACGCCTCCGGAGGCGCACCGGCATGGACCTCAACTCAAACGTGAACGCGGACGTTCACGCTTGAGGAGGGGGCCCCGACCGCTCCGTTAGGATCAAGGTAACCGACCGCGGTTGGACAAAATTCCGATAAAGGGGGAAGGGACACCTGTCCTTGGATCCCCCTGACGGGGAGGGAGTCACACGACCCCAGGAACAACATCGGACGGAGATCCTCAAAAGGAACACGCAACCGCGAAGAAGTCGCGTAACAGCAAGCAGTACGGGCTGCCTTATGACAATAGCCGCGAGAACATCAATTGACGTAGAAGGACACCGGTCCCTCGAAACCGATGATGGCGACGGCTAACTGCAGGGGGGTCCGAACCTCCGCGTTACCACAGGAGCGCAGCAGCGATCTGCATGAGCGTTCGAGTCGCCGATCGACAGCGCCGCATACGGAATAGGGTGTGAGAAGTTACGCGTCTTAGGCGATGCGAACGCCCCAGGAATGCCCGCCTCGAACGTGTGCGTGTGCCGATATGGTCAAGTCGCACCGGTTGGGCGCAAGAGCGAATGGATCGCACAAAAATAACGCGCGAGGTGTAGGGGAGAGCGTACCCATGCTTGGAATACGGACCAAGCGAAGACAGGGAGCCTCAGGCACAGGTAATATATGCAGATACGAACCTCGGGTCACGACCGCAGCCCACTCCCCACTGTCAGCGCGCGATACGCTTATACCGTACGCCGAGTACAGGCCCTTCTGACAAACCGCCACCGCCGACGGCGGTGGGTTAAAAAATAGAGGAAATTAGCGAGGGGGGGTATTATACGGCCACGCGCGTGTGGCCCGTGCAGTACACGCCACCCGCGCTACACCAAATCGGGTCAACGATGCGTGCCTGGTGTCCGACAACTGGCGATAACCGCCTCCGGAGCGAGGGGAAAGGGAGCCGCGAGGAACTCCACAGTAGCCCCTCGCCGCGACCAAGGGGCATACGGCCCCTCCGACGACGCTGACCTCTCCGTCGGGTAGCGAAGCCCCGGCGGCGTTCACGTGCTACGAGCGCGCTCTGCCCTCGACCAGATGGCGAGGGGCGCGACGACAAGGAGAATACCGCGCGCTCTGCCCTCGCCCCGATGGCGAGGGGCGCGACGACAAGGAGAATACCGCGCGCTCTGCCCTCGCCCCGATGGCGAGGGGCGCGACGACAAGGAGAATACCGCGCGCTCTGCCCTCGCCCCGATGGCGAGGGGCGCGACGACAAGAAGAATACCGCGCGCTGCGCCCTCGCCCCGATGGCGAGGGGGCGCGACGAAGATGACACCCTCGTGGGACCTTGCCTCGGTGGAACCGGAGCGCGGGGAGCGCCGGAAAAAGTCCTCGGGGAGCGCCGCGGGCCGAGCTTGCGAGGCCCAGGCGCTTCCACGCGGACGGGAGGGAAGAAGAACGAAGGATGCGAACATTCTTTATGAAGGGAATGGGACGAGTGGTCCCGGACTGGGGAACCATGCCACCTCAACGAGTGCCATCAGGACTACGGTCTAAAGGCCCCGGCGGGCAGTACCCTGGATAACGCGGAACATCAGAGTTCCGCGGAGTATCCGCCGCACCCTCCTCGAGAGGAGGCATGGCGACCCGCTGGTATGAACCGCCTCCTCGTACAAGAGCTGCGGGCGCCCCTGACCCGTACGACGTCAGGGGGACGGCCGTCGGGTCGGCATACGGGTCGGGTCGGCGAGGTGGCTGTAAGACGACTTCACGGGCCGCGGACGCTTGGATGGCACGAAGGCCGTCCCGCTCCTGTCGATAGCGATCTCGATCCGCGACAGCGCGTTCGTACGCGCTAGCCTGAAGACGGGAAGCGCCCCGCGCGGAGTCGTTTTCGCCCTGCAACCGTCGGACCGAGAGGGAGAGCGAGTCGCGGTCCCCGTTGAGGCGACAAGCCTCACTAGTCCGTGCGAGGAACCAGCTCGCCATCGTCGATAAGAGGCTACCCACGGTCCACGCCCGGTCACCGGCGGGTCCCAAAGCCTGCGCAAGTTCGGGCACGGAGGTGATGTCCTCCCGCGAAAGAGGAGGGTCCCGAACCGCCACCCCAGGGGTCACGTCCTCGGAGGGGGGAGCTAGCGGAGGCATGGGGAGGATCGCCGGCGAGGCGACGGGTATCACCGGTTGCTCTTCTGCCTCACGGGGCGGAGTGGAACGAAACAGGTCAACACCTACCATGGCGGGAGTGAAAGGGACGGCATCCAGGTCCCGATACCGCTTGCGGCGGTTCCGCCGGGACCCTGAGCCGACACTACCCCGCCTCCCTTTCGGTCCGGCTGACTCCGGAGTCGCCGCCGGGCGAGAAGCGAACGTGTCCGTCCTTGCGTGGTACACGAGGTACGCGCAACGTACGCCCGTAGCGAAATCCGGCCAGTAGTGGTGATGACGCTCACTCACTTCGTCCGCCCGTGTCATCAACGAAACGACGCCCCGGAGCGTCCAGGAAATCTGTGAAAGGCCGCGCTCGAGCGGATGTGGCGGGACAATAGGCAAGTCGGGAGCGAGTCGCGCCAGGTACGATACGGTCTCACCAGACTGAAGAAACACGCGGCCGTGCACACTTGCTTCGGCCATAAAGGCGCTCCCGATGGACCACGCCCACTCCTTGGCACAGCTGTCGCTCAACGGAGCGCGGGCGGGGTGACCGGGGTCGATGGCCGCATACCCGAAGTGCTTGAGAACGTAAGGCAGGAGCGGATGAATACCTAGAGAAGGAAAGGTCTGGCGAACCTGCCGAGGCAGCGAGGGGAAGTCCCCGGGCGAAAGCCCGTGCTCAAAGCAGGCCGACGGGAAGACGCGACCGTCTTCTTCCGAGGAGCGCCGATAAACGGACCAGTCTCGATGGGCCACGGCAATGCCGTGAAGGCGCATCAGCGTCGCCGCGGACTTCTGAAGGGCTACCCGGGGCTTCGTGTACGCGTACGGACGCGGATACACGTAGAGCCCCGGGATCTCGGCCAAGATAAAACGGGGCGGAATGTCCGGGTTGAATCCGGACAAGTAGGCCGCCATACGATCGACGTATAGAACCTCTTCCAGGCCAAACGCGAAGGTGCGATCACCCTGTATCGGGTCGGGGATTTGGTAAGCCACGCCGTCTCCTTCGGCAAGAAGACGGCTGAGGGCCAGCGCGGATTGATCAGCGAGGCCGGCCTCGCTGATCTTGCGGATGCGGGACAGATCAGGGCGCAAGACCGGGCTCGCCAAGATCTCGCCAACCGTTACGCCCACGCGAGCGTAGCGCGCCCACGGATACCGGAGATCACCGAGTGGCAGCGGAGTAGATCGCAAAAGCGGTACGCCAAACCAGCGCGTCGTGCTGGGGACATCGAACTCGGTCGCTCTCGTTCTGGAGCCAACAAGGGACGGGACATCAGCTTGAGAAGATCCCCCAGCGGCGGGGCCGACAGCCCTCTCAGCACCAACGGGGCGAGGGGCTCGCGACCCGCCGTCATGCTGCTCGTCGACGACGCGACTAGGGGCACTCGCCAACTCCTCGGATAGCGTGGATTCCCTCGACGGGCGTGTCCTCTGAAAGGGGGAGGTTGGCGTCCGCGTTGCAACACACCCGTCGATAAGGGGCGCGCTCGAAGCAGGAAGCGACGGCGCTTCCCCAGCGGCTTCTCGAGCCGACACAGCGACGCCCGCCAGCGGCGGCGAGGACGGCGTCAGCGTTGGTGATGGTGACATGCCGAGACAGTGTCCCAATCTCGAGGGTCGACAAAGGTGCCAAGTGCGCCCCCGATGGCCGCACGCGAGACAGAAACCGGCGAAAAGGAAGGCGTGATCGGAAGGAACGCGGGGGAGCAGCGAGACTCTGGACGCAATGGGACTACACGGGTGGCCTCCTCAAGCAGGGTGAACGCGGACGTTCACTCTTGAGGAGGGGGCCCTGTGGTATATGCGCCGTCGATTCGATTAGGTTTAGATCTGTAGTATAACCCCCCCTGGGGCTTTATTTTAGATTAGATCAACTCAGAATCGGATCGGTTACTGTAGAGCTCGATGCTCTACAGTACCACCACGTGTAACCCCGAGTACAGGGGGCGCACGTGTACACGTGTACGCGCGGGACCGAAGAGCGCACACGCACACGTGTACTGTCAGCCCCGATGGCTGACAGTATTACAGTGTCGACCGACCGCTACAGTACGTCGCTACAGTACATCAGTACTGTACTATTATGATAGGTTATTATGTACATTAAATATGGAGCGGACCGGCGGCGGTGGAGGAGGACAAGCACGGACATGTGACCCACCGACCGTCAAGGTCCGACTTCCCGCTTATTCTAAGGTAGCGTTCGCTAACTACCTTAGAGCGGCACCGAGCGCGGGTTGAGGACGCACGCGGTACGCCCACGAGCCGGCTCCGCCTCCGCCCGTCGGTACTGGATCGTTACCCAGTACCGCGCCGGGGCGTCGAGGCGTCGAACCGCTCGCGCGTACCGGCGTCCTCCCCGTTACCGCTCTACCACGCTACCCGGGCCCGCTGCCCGGTGCCGTTAGCTGGTATCCCGCTTCACCCCCGTCTTCCCGTTCGGACGGGGTCTACGTCGAGCTGTGCATACACCCCTCTCCGTTGGGGGTGTTTATGCTACAGTGGTCTCCCGACCTAGAAGACCCTGGAGTCCGATCTCCGAGAAGACTTCCGCTTCCCTCCGTGAACCGATCGCGTCGAGATGAGCCAAGAATTTGAGCCCTCGATCCGCTCCGAAGCGGCGGATCTGAGTCCGGCCGCTGTGCAGTCCCCATCCGCCCCGTCGGGCGACGGCGACGCAGGTCCTCGTGACCGCGAACCGTCGCTCGGTTCCTCCGAGGAAAGAGCGGCGGCGATGTTCGAACGCATAGCCGAATACATCGAGGAAGTCCGTACTTCCCTTCGGATCGATGTATCAGACCATGTATACACTCGATGTATGGCCGAACTCCGCTCCCTGCGTGAAGGGAGGTTCGATAGAGTGACGCAGTCCTTAGAGAATCTCCGAGCACTGATCGACGAGTTACACTCGCGGATCGTGCTCGTCGAAGACTCCCGTTTCGCCTCGCCCGGACCGTCCGGGCAAGGTCGCCCTGAGAGGCCGACCTCGGTGAGACGACCCCAGGGCCGAACCTCTCCGTCCGCAGAGCAATTGGGTGCGTTCGCGCACCTCTCCGCTGAGCTCGACGCCACTCGTCGGCGTGCTCGTGACATGGAACTTACCATGGCCGAAAGGCTACCCGGTGCCCCCCTGAGAGGGCCCGGTGGTACCGTACCTCCGAGCGCCGCCGCCCCTGAAGGTTGGCGTCCGACTGGTGCCGCTACCAGTCGGACTGCAGAAGGAAGCCGTCCTCCGATAGACGCGAACTTCGCGTCTGAGACCCAAGCCTTGCCGCCTATCGTCGGAGGTAGGCGGCAAGTGGACCGCGTATCGTACGCAGACGAAAAGGACCGTGGAGGAGCCGCCCGCGGATCCGGAGAACCGATGTTCTCCGTCGATCCCCGCTGGGGCGGCTACCCGCCGGCGAGTTACACCGAGCATCTAGGTCCGGTAGACGTCCGTACGCTACCGGTTACCTCCTTCGGCACGCTGGGTCCCGCTGAACCCGGGCTCGAGCCGGTACATACGATGATCCAAGAGTCCAGCGCCGTTGCTGACTATCGTATGTACCGCTTGGATAACACCTCGAGGCTCGTTACCTCGGGTGACGCGGGACGGATCGCGAAGTACGTCCAACGCTGTCGTGGGATCCGTCCCACGATGCGCAGCTTCGACGGTACCGACCCGATCCAGCTGCTGCCGTTCTTGAAGGATATCCGAATCACCTTCAACTCGCAACACCTGACCGAAGGTGTTGCGGTACGAGTCCTCGCGCACTTCCTCGAGCGCGACGCGGAGCGCCTGTATACGAGTTATACGATGCGTGGCCTCCGCGCCGGCCAGCTCCACGGCGACGTGAGCTGGCCGGGGCTCGTGAATCAATTCTTAAAACGCTACCTCACGGACGACGTGTTAGGTGAAGCGTACGACGCTGTCGCTACGGCGCGACAGCAATCGCATGAGACGGAAAGCACGTTTGCTGACCGACTCGAGACTGCCGCGTTCCGATGCACGGCAGTCTTCTCCGAACAGTCCCTCGCGCACTACTTCGTGCGGGGACTGCCACCGGCAACCCGTGCCGCAGTATCCGAAACTGTGCAAAGGCTGCCAGGTAGTCAGAAGACCGATCTTCCGACCATCCGCCGTATCGCCACGGCGGAAGGTACAACGTACCGCGCCCGGCGCGGTTTACCTCTGCCGGATTCGAAACCGGCAGGGAGGGCTGGCAGGACAACGAAGTCCGCCGCGACAAGTTCGCCCGCGTCGACCCTCCATATCGGGGAGGATGAGTGGCAGGCCGACCCTGTCCTCATTACGCAAGGACCAGGGCCCGTGGGGGCACGAACCCCCTCACCGATGTCGACCGGAACGACATCGAGTTACGCGACCGCCTTCGCGGCCACTCCAAGAGTGGCAAAGGGTACGGACCCCCGGGTCGCAGAGCTCGACATATCGAGCCGAGATGCAGCAGGCGAAACGCCTCGCGTGCCCCTCCTCACCGATGAGGAGGCGCGGCACGCGGCGACCTTTGCCTCAACGGACGGCAGCGCGTACGTGTGCTGGCTATGCCGTACGTACGGGCATGCCATGTACGCGTGCCCGTTCCTGTCGCCGGAACAACGAATGTTCACGGCGTACAGGAACTACCGCTACCAGATGGAGACGCGCCCCGGTGCGCGTAATCTCCTCCGGCAGGCGGTGGGCGAGGGCCGTCCCCCGCGTCAAGGTTTCCCGAACCGATCGGGTGGGGGCGCACGCTTCGCCCCCCGTGGAGGCGGGTACCGTCGTAACGAAGTCGATCGTCGGGATCGACCCGCCTACCGACAGGCGGACACAAGGTACCCGCTCCAAGGAGAGAGAGGGGACCGAGACCGTTCTCGGTTACCCCAACAGGTACAAAATGCGATAATGTACCTGCAAGACTGGGTAGAGGATCCGTACCCTCTACCCACGGCGGGTCACGAAGGAGAACCGACTCGCTTCGTCCCCCATATCCTGCGACGACCGGACGCCGCAGGTCAAGGCCCGGAAGTACCCGAATACTTCGCCACGGCCGCCGAGCCGCAGTGGGGGGATCGTCCCGACCCACACGGCCGGCTACCGGAAGAAGGCCTGACTGTCGATAGCCAGGAGGTTAGCTCCGATAGCACGGGTAGTTCGAAAAAAGGGTAAAGACGGTTACGTACACGCGGTCGCGTGAGCCGTCTTTTCCCCACGAACTAGACCCGACCCCGCGTGCTCGCCGAGGACACGGGGGGTATTGTCCGATAATACATCCCCCGCTACCGGAGGCGAGCACGGGAGCTCCTGTAATGCCGATACAGAAGGGAGCGCACGTCGAGGCCTCCGAAGGCCCGACGTTAGGAGGACAAGACACCGGGACAGCCGACGTCCCGGGGAGGCGTAACAATGGCGACGGGGGCAACGACGACCAAAAAGATTCGGTCGACCCCCTGACTCCCGCGAGCCCAAGGTTGCCGGAGAAAGGTCCGTGTCGTACGGACTCGAGTAATCCGAGGGGCGCCACTGGTCCGCGGACGCCCCAAGGAAGGGGGAGAAGGAAACGCAAACGGGGCCAGCACCGAAATCGAGGGCCCCGGCGGAACGACCTCACCGATAAGGTCGCCCCGAAGGTTGTCGACGGCGTCGTTTGCCTTCTGACGTCGAAGATCTACAACGTCCTCGGCTCGATAGCCACAGAGGGAAATGCATTTAAACCCCGCACGATCGCCGTTGATACGTGCTCGGGGTATAATCTGGTGAGGAAGGCCGACCTTCCCCCCGATTGGACTCGTTACGTCGTGCACGATGCACCTCTGCCACGATTGGCAGGCGCGAATAGCAACCCCCTCAAGCTTTCGGCCGTCGTCCGCCTGGCCGTGCGGTTGAGGAACACGGTGTTCCGAATTCCGTTCGTAGTCGCGGACCAGCTCGCCGTGCCGGTCCTCCTCGGCACGGCCTTCATCGATACGCACGTGCCATGTATCGACATTGAAGCCCAACGAATGGAGCTACGCCAAGGCGGTTCTGTCGCCATCGTTGACGGAAAGGGGGAGTCGACTCCCCCTACCAGGCGACACGGGCGACACACGGGTCGGCCAGACGTACGCGAGGAGGCCCCGCAGGCGATCCGAATCGCCCGCTGGGTTACCATCCCTGCGATGTCACAAGCCCGCGTGCGTGTGACAACCGCGGGGAGGGGCCTCGTGTTCCTGGAACCCAAGCCCTCACTCCAACACCGACATGGAGTGAGGCTGACGAATGGTGTCGCGGAGGTCCTACCGAATCAGACCTTCGACGTCATCGTCGCGAATTTCTCACGACGAGAAAGGAGGCTTCCGAAGCACACCGTCGTGGGATACGCGAAGCGCAACCCCCTCGCGATCCTCACTCCCGAACGTAAGGTCGCCGAGGGGATCGCGCACGCGCTACACCTGACCGACTTGACCGATCAAGTCGGTGGGGTAGGAGTTGGCCGATCCAACTCCGACGATAAGACCACCGCCGGGGGCAGGGGAGTCGACCCGGACGAACTGTCACCTTTATGCCAACCGACGGCGAGGGGTACTGTACTCCCCCAGCAAAAGGATCCCGAAAATCCACCGATGGATTGGGAAAAAGAGATCGACCTGTCATACATCGACGATGACAAGCTCCGTGGCCACGTACTCGAGATGCTCCGTAAGCACTCGAGTCTGTGGAGCGGTGCGCTTGGAACGATCCAAGCCACGGAGCACCGCATTCCCCTCGAACCGGGAACGAAACTGATTCGTTCCATGCCCTATCGGAAGGGCCCGGCCATGCGCGAAATGGTCGCGAAGGAGGTCAACAAGATGTTGAACGCAGGGGTTATCGAACCCGCAAGCACCGAGTGGGCGTCCCCCGTGGTGCTCGTACCGAAGAAAGACGGCTCTCTTCGGTTCTGCGTGGACTACCGGCGTCTCAACGCGAAGACCGCAGCGGATTCGTATCCGCTGCCACGGATGGACGACTGCATCGACTCGTTAGGAGATGCAGCCGTCTTCACCACGCTGGACTGCAATTCCGGTTATTGGCAGATCCCCGTCGCTCCGGAGGACCGGGATAAGACCACGTTTACGACGCACATGGGCACGTTTCGCCACTTGCGCATGCCGTTTGGACTCAAAGGGGCACCGGCCACCTTCCAACGTGCGCTCGACATAATACTCTCCGGAGTCCGCTGGCAAATATGCCTCGTCTATCTCGACGACGTGATCGTGTTCTCCCGTACGCACGGAGAACACGCGAGGCATCTCGATACCGTCTTGAGCTTACTGCGGAGTTCCGGTATCTCCCTTAAGCTCAAGAAGTGCAGCTTCTTCCGACCGAACGTGCAATACCTGGGGCACGTCATCTCCCCAGGCAAGTTGAGCGTGGCCGATACGGCGGCCGACGCTTTCAAGACGTTCACGTTCCGGAGGACGTTGACGCAAGTGCGCTCGTTCCTCGGGGCGTGTAACGTATATCGCCGATTCGTTAAGGGGTTCGCGAAGATTGCGCGTCCTCTGACCGACATGACGCGCAAGGATTCGGATCCCGATTTCTATAACCCCACGGAGTTGCAACTTCAGGCGTTCGAGAACCTTAAGAAGTGCATGATCGCTCCGCCGATCCTGGCATTGCCCCGGCACGGTCGTCCGTACATGATAGAAACCGACGCGAGTGCCTACCAACTCGGCTGCACCTTACTTCAGGAGCACGAAGAGCCGAACGACTGGCGCCCCGTGGGGTATTGGTCGTACTCACTGTCCGATAGTGAGCGCAACTACAGCGCTACCGAACGCGAGTGCTTCGCCGTAGTGTGGGCCGTCCGCACACTACGGCCGTACGTAGAAGGCACGAAGTTCACCGTACGGACGGACCATGACGCCCTCCGATGGCTCATGTCCCTCACCGAGAGTTCCGGAAGACTCACCCGGTGGCGGCTACGTCTGGCTGAATACGATTTCACCATTCAGTACCGCCCCGGGCGCGTGCACCAGGTGCCCGATGCCCTGTCACGCCTCGTGTCGCCTCGTGTCGCCGATGACCTTCGCTCCGCCGTCGAGGTGGATGACGACATCCCCACTTTCGACGGGGGCACGACAGTTCGAGACGTATCGAACGAGCTCGCGGACCACGCTTGTACCGCGGGCTGTGATCATCAGGCCGTCCATGTCTTCGTAACGACACGGAATCAAGCCGAAGCCCGAACAAGGTCGCGCGCACGGACGCGCGACGAACCGCGAGGTGACGGCGAAGCTCCCGCTCTCCAAGGACCCAATTCGTTTTGGGAGGAGAACGACGAGTTCGACGCCGCCGACATCCAGCGCGCCGAAGACCCTGAGGCTGGCGCGCTCGACTCCCCGGCCGCCCCACCGCAGGACGACCTTCCGGCCCCTCTTACGATAGAGGAGATAGCCGAGGAGCAACGCGTGGATGACTTCTGCCAAACCGTTTTGGCACGACAGTCAGAGTCCCGGGACTCCGCGTTCTTCGAGGACCACCAAGGGGTGCTCAAGCGGAGACACCCCTTCGACCCTGATATCGTTCAGGTCGTGGTACCTCGGACGCTCCGCGCCAGGCTCCTTCGCCTGTGCCACACCCCGGCCATCGCCGGGCACCCGGGCCAGAACCGTATGTACTACGCACTTCGACGCGAGTACTATTGGCCCCACCTGGCCGCAGACGTCGCAGCCACGGTGCGAGGGTGTCGAACCTGCGCGATGAACCGGGTGAAGCTGAGGAAACATCTCAACCGATTGAGATTGTTTCCAGCTACGAGGCCCCTCGAGAGCCTCGCGATCGACATCTTGGGGCCGCTCCCCAAGACGAAGACAGGAAAACGGTTCCTGATCGTGATTACAGACCGCTTCAGTAAGCTAACGCAAGTCGTTGCGCTCCGCACGATAACAGCGCACACGGTCGCAGTTGCGTTCTGCGACTCGTGGGTATTCAAGTATGGCGTCCCTCGCACGTTGCTTTCGGACAACGGCCCTCAGTTTAATGCCAAGTTCTTCCACAGCACGTGCCGCGTTCTGGGGATAACGAATTTGTACACTTCGGCGTACCATCCCCAGACGAACGGGCAAGTCGAGCGTTATAACCGAACAATCGCCTCGATGCTGCGGAACTACGTGGGTGAACACCAGGACGACTGGGATGTGTACGTGGGGCCGCTTACGTATGCGTACAACTCCCACGTACATCGCACCACACGCACCACGCCGTTTGAGCTCGTGCTCAGCAGGCCACCGCCGGAGTTCTCTCTCCGACGGGCGGACGGCGACGCGCCCCCTTCCGATAGGGGGAACCAACGTGCCGAGTTCCTCAAGACCTTGGATTCGACTATCCAGAAGGCCTACGGGAGCCTGCGTCGGACGCAGGCTCGCTACAAGCGCGACTTCGATAAGCGCATACGACGTATTAATTCCCGGCTCCGTCCCGGAGAATACGTATATCTCAACCCCACCGATGGGGCTAAGACATCAAACAAGCTCGCTTCGCCCGCTGTCGGACCCTACCGCGTGCTCGCCAATGACCGCCGAACCATCACGATCGATCGTGATGGGGTCACCGAGCAAGTCTCCGCCGACCGCTGCGTGTACGCGCCGTCTCCGATAGACGCGCCACGAGCATGTACGACGACCCCGCGGGACCTCGCCGATAAGGTCACCGCGGGAACGCAGTATGCCGTCGAACGGCTACTGAGACATCGAGTCATGGAAGATGGAACTACGGAGTTCCTCATCAAGTGGGCGGATTACGACGCGCCCACTTGGACTGCGCGGACTCACATCCCGGAGGAGTTGGTGTCTCGTTACGCCCAACGCTTCCGGAGACGTACCGGCAGAGACCTCACCCAAACCGTGAACGCGGACGTTCACGCTTAAGGGGGGGCCCTCAACCGCTCCTTCGCGGATTAACCCCAGCCTGCACGAACAGACTAAAACGGGAAGCGAAGGAGGACGGCGAACCCTATCGGAGGGTCACAGCCGGGGACGTGTTCAAGTCAAGTCGTATTGACTTCTCGGACGTCAAGGATGCGAGACATAAGAACAGGACAGTACGAACTGCCTGAAAAAAATGTTGGGCCCTCGTAATGACCGACATTACGAGTACCGCGAAACCCGGTTCGGATCGGAAAAGTGGGACGACTCCCCCCCGAACAGGATTGCCGGACGATCCGTTAAGTCCAGCAACCACTGCGAGGAGGGGCGCCCGAAGAACGAGGAGATCAACAGTGGGATCACGAGAGCCCTCGGTGGGCAGAGTAAGCGACCAAAAATGCCCGTCGCTTTGGTCTCGGTATAACCGAGAAGGGGGAGGCTCACGTCGAGCTTTCAATCAGCATCCGAGTCGGAGAGCCCGGCAGAAGACCGGATCATGGCCCTCCCGGAGTGGGTCGTGCGCGAGGAAGCGCGCAAAACGCGTCGGCAGATGTGCAGACGAGCGAGGCTGCATTCGCCACAGCAGTCGCCAGGATAGTTAAGGAAGGAGGGGTAAGCGAAAGCAACACAGCCTGAGGGGCACCAGTATATGCGCACAGACGCGAGATACCCCAAAAACGCCGCCGACACATGCCCAATAAGAGGAAAATTACGGGGGGATGAGAACGTTACACGTGAGCGGCACCGGAGGTGCGCGCCATGTACCAACACCGCTTGCGTCATCACCAAATCACCCCGCCATGACCCCACTAAAATAACGGAAAATCAACGGTGGAAATTACACCAGCACGTGCACGGCACACGGGAGTACTGTACGCCATACCAAAAGCAAGGAGAAGGCCGACGGCGCTGAGCTAGGGTACAACGGGTACCGGACAGGAGGTACACACGTCCGCCCCCTCACCGAAGGAGAGGAAGGACACAGGTCGCACCAGGCCTAACGTACGAGACGAAGACCCAAAGAAGACCCGGGACGCGCGACCGAGGCGAATTCCGTCCGGGAAGACGTGGCACGGCGCCGCCCGCACGCCGCGCCGTCTACGGGCCAAGAACAGCACCCCAAAAGATCGGGACGTTTCGGGGACGGACCCGACGAACCGGCGGCCGCTTCGAGGACGGCCCTTGGAGGTAAACGACGCCGGCATACTTGACAGACAGTATGTCTTAGCGGGAGACCTGTAAAGGGGTCTTGCTAAAAGGAACTGAGCCCCCACCCGGACGAGGGGAGAGAACGAACGACCGAATCGGGCACTGGCCGCACCGGCGGTGGTGTGAAGGGAGGAGCGTCCTCGAGCATCCGATCGTACCAGCGCACGCGGATCCACGGAGGAGTCATTTCCCGCGCGCTACCACGCCGCCTCCCGCCGCTGATCCGCCGTGAGGAGGAAGCCCGACGGGGTCAAATCCCGCTACCAATAACCCCGTCAAGTCTACTTCCTCGGACAGACGTGAACCGTCCAGAAAAACCGAAAGAAGCGCGACGCTGGCTTCGGCCGATTGGATCGCATCCTTCGAGCGCCTTAGCCAACCTTCTGAACCGCGACGAAGAGAGCGACTACTAGTGGGACGAGATCGAGTAGCCGCCGTCGCGTAGGGAGAACGTACTCTCCGACGCGACGCACGAGTCGGACATCGAGGGGGGAAGAGGCCCTCTGGTCGAGAATATGCGCAAGGGACGTGCATAGGGATGGGCAGCGAGCAATCGAGCGTACCGCCCTCAGCCAGCCGCAAGAAAACCCTCCGGGGTCAACTGTGATCCCTTGCGCGAGAGACGCGACGGAAACTGAGGTCACCAGGCAGACGGCCATCGGGCGCACCATGGGGAAAGAGAACTCGCCAGACGAGGACTAGCGATCATGAGGAATCGACCCCTGACGGACAGGGGGTGACAGAGGAAACCCACAACAGACGTGGGAAGGAGCACCAAAGGATCGTGATGGACAAAGAGAAGCAAACCGCACGGGAAAACGCGAGGAAGAACTCGGAGCTATGAGAGAGCATGGCCTTCCATCCACCGGTGGAGGTCCACACTGATGATCGCTGCTGTAAGTCCAGCCCGACCTTCCTGGCGCGAGACGGTATATATATCGCCTCAGGAAAAACCGCGACTATATCCCTTACGTTTTCCGTTGAACGGGTCACGTTGACCCTGAGACTGCCATGCCCCGAGGCCGTCCCACCCCGCACTATAAGAATGATCGGACTGAGGACGTACCTCAATCGCTTGGAACTAGAGGGTCGGAGGACGCGCGTGGGCTCATACCACGCTACGGGTGGAGATGGAGAGTGTCGAGTCGCCCCAAGGGAGACGAGAGACGAGAACGCATAGCGCGCACGTTCCTCCGTCAACGCGTATACGAGAAGCGCGTTCCTCGAAAAAAGGGGGAGGCGACTAGCAAAAAGGAGCTCGCTCCACATACCCCTCAAGCCGGAAAAAGGGACTTGGAGGCAGCTCAGCCAATGAGAGCTCGTCAAGCTCGGTCGGAGCGTGACCACGATTTCAGCCGGGGCCATCCCTTTGAAGGGACGAAGGGAGACGCATTCGACAATGCCGTGCCCCATGGACCTCTCAGGATGTGGTGGCGCCAACGCCCATTCCCGGCTCGTGCCCTCGCCGAGAAGGGTGCACGAGCCGGTCGGCGACCCGGAACGCGAGCGTTCCCGGAGACACAGTACCGTAAGATGAATGTCTCACGGCCGGGGGAGGACGAGACGCAGTTCGACAGAAGGGGACGAGCATGCACACCCCCGCCTCCACGCGCAAGAAGGCATGAGAGGTAGACAACGGGGACGCGTCTCCGTTCGCGACGCGCTGCAGGGAAGACTTGGCACCTCGGAGAACCGGCGGCGTCGCGTTCAAGAGCGAAACAGAAGAAGGGGGAAGGGGTCAACACGTGTACGCGTGTGCCCCTGGGATGAAGCGCAACACGTGCGAAATATACCGAGGCCGCACCGCAGCTTGTGTTGGAAATTTCGCAAGAAAACATTTTCGCGGGAAACATTTTTGGGCAATTTTTTTGGGCAATTTAATCGAGAGCATAGGGCAGTCGCTGGAGCGTGCGCGGACAAAAACGCATCCGTGTCCGTCCGTCCGCGTCACGTGCGGTAACTACAGTACGACGCGTGCGGCGCGCGTCTGTGAAACCATCATGTCTCCGAACTGCGCAAGTACGGTTTGGATTTTGTGGCGAGATGCATCCGCCCGCGCTGCCCCACTGCGCGCTCGTGCCGCTGCGCTCCTACATCACGCGCAGCCCCTCTTCGAGCGTCCTCAGCTCGCTCTGCGTGCCGCCGACTACGCGTGGGCTATTCGATTACTTCCCGTCCCCCCCCCGAAACTATTTTCGCGAAGCGCAACGAGCTGTTTGGCATCGACGCCGATATCTACCTCGCTGACCCATCAGACGGACCACGCGACCGAACACCGAGGAGGACATCCTCGTCGAGGACGTCGTCAGATGCAGCGATGCTCCGACGCACCCAACGTCGCACAATTGCGCGCCTTTGGCCCCTACACGACGCGCTGCCACACCACAAACGCGCAATTCCCCTGATCGACACCGTTGACCGTCAACCGCCGGAGGGCGACTGCGTCGTCACCACAATCCCCTACGTCTCGCCCAATCTCCCGTCACCGTGTTGGCGGCGGCCCAGAGCCGATCCGCTGACAACAAGAGAGAGGAGAGGTCACTGGAAAGGACAGTGATTGCCGCACGGGTGGTTTGGGGAAACGAAACGCAGACGAGACAAACGTTGTCGAAGACCGCGACGCGTGACGCAGCGTCGAACCCCCTTAGCAGCGGAACCCGTGACAAGACGGAGAAGGGCCAGAAAACTGAACCGCACGGGCCGTCGAGACCGTACGTAATACTGTGCGAGGATTCGGGAATCGCGCCGACGGTAAAACGGCTATCGTGGAGAAGGGAGCTCCGTCCGACGCGTAACCCACCTGCGAAAACAAAACGAGCGGGTCGCCGTCGCCACGGATGGGGGAAGAGTGTATGGCAATACGAGGATGCTGGGACTGTCATAAAATAACGCAGGGACGAGGCGACGGGCATTGCGAGGAATGCGGTGGGAAAACGTGCGGTATCCGGGGCACCACGACAATCGCGTACGAGTTCGGGACGAGTACATGGAACGGATCGGCGACGCCTTCTCGCAACGGAAAGCGGGACGCACGACTGCCCGGTCACGGCTGTCGAATCGGCAAGGCAGGGGGGAGTGAACAAAGAAGGACATAAATGGTCAGGCAACGGAGCCCCTTCTCACGCCACCCTGGACGAAGATAGAAAGCGAGGATCAGAGGGGAAGGAGACGGAAGGATTACGAGAAGTCTTCACGGACTAGAGACAGGACGGAGGCGCGGACGGAAGCACCAAGACAGTCCCTCTCAATGTGGCTCGATGGTAACGAGAAGAGCTGGGGTGGACGTTGGCGAAGTGGATTCGCTACGGTGTCAAGGAAAACGGGGGAACCACGTCGGGAAGGAAAATCACCAGGGTAAGGGAGGAGAGATCAGCACGCGCGCAAAGGAGCGCGAGGCGGGACACGAAGGATAGCGACCAGAGGGCGAGGACACCGGCACGAACGGGATGCACCGTATGAATGACACGGTCGGACATGGCACTCTCCTTACAAGCACCCGTGGACGCGGACGTCCCCGCTTAAGGGGGGGGGCCGTGTAGTATAACCCCCCCCTGGGGCTTTATTTTAGATTAGATCAACTCAGAATCGGATCGGTTACTGTAGAGCTCGATGCTCTACAGTACCACCACGTGTAACCCCGAGTACAGGGGGCGCACGTGTACACGTGTACGCGCGGGACCGAAGAGCGCACACGCACACGTGTACTGTCAGCCCCGATGGCTGACAGTATTACAGTGTCGACCGACCGCTACAGTACGTCGCTACAGTATCGGTACTGTACTATTATGATAGGTTATTATGTACATTAAATATGGAGCGGACCGGCGGCGGTGGAGGAGGACAAGCACGGACTTGTGACCCACCGACCGTCAAGGTCCGACTTCTCGCTTATTCTAAGGTAGCGTTCGCTAACTACCTTAGAGCGGCACCGAGCGCGGCGGCGGTGGAGGAGGACAAGCACGGACTTGTGACCCACCGACCGTCAAGGTCCGACTTCCCGCTTATTCTAAGGTAGCGTTCGCTAACTACCTTAGAGCGGCACCGAGCGCGGGTTGAGGACGCACGCGGTACGCCCACGAGCCGGCTCCGCCTCCGCCCGTCGGTACTGGATCGTTACCCAGTACCGCGCCGGGGCGTCGAGGCGTCGAACCGCTCGCGCGTACCGGCGTCCTCCCCGTTACCGCTCTACCACGCTACCCGGGCCCGCTGCCCGGTGCCGTTAGCTGGTATCCCGCTTCACCCCCGTCTTCCCGTTCGGACGGGGTCTACGTCGAGCTGTGCATACACCCCTCTCCGTTGGGGGTATTTATGCTACAAGATCAGAGGCTGTAAGGCACGAACCTTACAGCCCACACGAGCCCCCACGCGCCCACACGTGTACCACACGTGTGCAGAGCGTGCGCACACACACGTGGCACACACGTGTACTGTCAGCTCGATAGCTGACAGAGCCACCGCGCGCGACGACTCGCGCCGGCTACGGTAGCATGATACTGTAGTCTGGTATGATAACCGAACACTTGTACATTAAATAAGGGAGCGACCGACGGCGGAGGAAAGGGATAAGCACGGGCTTGTCCACGACCTTCCGCCTTGGTCGACAACCCACCGCTTAACCTAAAACACGAGTCCGCTTTCGCGTCTCGTTTAGGTAAGGGAACCGACGCGGGGTGCAGGCGCTACAGTGCGCGCGCGTGCAGCGATCCGCCTCCGCCCGTCGACACTGGTCCGCTACCCAGTGTCGCTCCGGGGCGTTGAGGCGTCGATCCGCTCCGCTGCGCAATCACTCGCGCCTGCCACCCTTCCCGCTCTACCACGCTACCAGGACCCGTGTCCTTTCCCTTTGCGTGTGTTCCGTCTTCCGCCGATCCGGAGTCTGCTACTGAACTGCGTGCATACACCCCCGCCGTTTGGGGGTGTTTATGCTACAATTCCGTGGAAGTTCCCCATACGAAACTTCCTTGTATACCTCTGCTTGTGCGTAGTTCTCCTTCTCTTCGGCTATGGCCTGATCGACGATCCATCGCAGAGCAAATTGGAGTTTGAATTCAGAGGTGGGATTATTCCCAACTACCTCTTGAATTTGTTGAAGGACCTTTTGCTTCGACGATGCAAAGTGGAAAGGTAGATTCGAAGGAGCTACGACTGCAGTGTTCCCTATGTCTTTCTCCGGCTGTGGAGGCTCGTGTGTTGAGTTTAAATCGAGACTCCTGTTTGGAGCTGAGACTGGATACCGTGTTCCAAACAACGAGTTGCAGCGATTGACGGACTTTAGATTGACGTCGAGCAGAGGGTTGTTCAACCTCGTCGGCTTCGAGGATGCTAGTAAGCTCCTTGATGTCCGGTGGGAGGTCCACAGAGACTCTTCTTTCCTGAACTCAGAGATGTCCGTCGGA
Organism: Chondrus crispus; assembly: GCF_000350225.1. Classification (NCBI taxonomy): domain Eukaryota; phylum Rhodophyta; class Florideophyceae; order Gigartinales; family Gigartinaceae; genus Chondrus; species Chondrus crispus. Next base: position 158,838 of record NW_005179011.1, on the reverse strand, counting down.
TCGCCGGGGGGCTCCAAGTCGGGGAGTCTGGCTTGATTCGCCGCTTCTCCCCGGATTGCAGACGCTTCTGGTCTGTTTGGTGGCTACACGTCATCCAAATTCGGCACATCTTCTAACTCCGAGAACAGCGGGAGAGGTGCCGATGTTGGAGGGAACATGCCCTCTTCAAAGTACTCATCAATGACGGAGTACGACCGCGGGAATACGAAGTCCATGCCATCCAACTCAGAGGAGCGGACGGGGCTTTCCGGACATCCTCATATGCCGCCTTTATGGGCTTGCAAATATGGTCTTTTCGCCTTGAAAGGACAACGAAGTGAGACTGTGGGTTTCGCACGTAGGCGTGTTCCCACGAGCCAAACTTGGGACCTCGCTTGAAGTAGTACACGGGGTCATCACGTGATAGCTGATCAGCCTGAACCACTTGTGGAGATCGCGACTTATCGAGAAGCCTCAAAGCTCTTCGTGCCACTTGCTCGTTATGCGCAGTGATGAGATCAGCAGACAGCTTTGCTTGGGGAAGACCAACAAGCGACGGAGTGTAACCCCGAGTCATCTCGAAGCTTCTTAGTGTCTTGCTTCCGTATAGAATGTTGCTGAGGTACACGGCACGTGAGACCACGTCTTTTCTTTCGACAGAGTCGACAACGCACGCCGAAGAGTTTGACGCATCCTTCAGCAGACGTTGGATTAGCACACGGACAACCGCATTCTTCCTCTCCACAACTCCGAGTTTGTTATGACGTCGGGCTGGACGGGGTTCAAAACATATTGCAAAATACCTTAGGGCGTCGGCAAAACGGGAGTTGAAGAACTCGATGTCTCCCGATATAATTGACGGTGCACCGTGAACGTTTATTCATGCGACTTCCAACTGCCGAGCTGCTTCGTCCATCTCACGGGTCTGCATCAGGGATGCTACTGAATACCCCGTATGGACATCCACCATGTGCAAGATGGGGGCGTTCTCAAACTCAGCACAGAAGAAGAAGTCGAGTTAGACATGGTTGTTGAACGAGGTGAGTATCTTCCCAAAGGATATCTTCCGCGATTGGAGTGGGCGGCCTGTTTCCTTGCAGCTAGTGCACTTCTCTACGGCTCTCTGAAGTTTTTGTTTAGCACAGGAGTCATCACACCTCCTCGACGGCACAGCGTCACCATGTCTTGAAAGGCAAGGTGTGAATATCCATGAAGCTTGTTGGCGAAACGACCGGCGATTCTGCCATACCGAAACCTTGCCTTCATGGTTACTGCCGGTGGAATGCTGGACGCATATGAGACTTCTGTGGAGAAGAAAGTCACAAAGGAGGACGTTTTGGACGGTACGACTAGAAGGAATGTGCGAACCGCATCGGGGTCACTCGACATTGTTGGTTCGGTGTACGTCTTGAACGTGAGACGTTTTGACGAGAAGTTTCTCACGCCCATCGGAATAACCAAAAGGTTCTCCGGTCCAAACTGGTACGACCGGTGAAGGATCTCGTTACCCAGAAACAGGAACCCATCTCCTCTCGTGACGTAGAACAGAATTTTTGCCTCCGTCCCACTTATGTCGGTCACGGGGAGGTCCCAAACTCCAATAGTGACCTCGGCGTCGCTACAATTCTTTCCGTATCCGTGCAAGAACAGTTCACAGTCCAGGCTTCGAAGTTTGAATGGAATGTTCATGGCAGTGGAGAGGACTGCAGCGCAAGCAATCCCTCCGACACTTCCGGGACATCCCGGATCTATAATGGGATTTGGACCCGGGATTCTCGGATTAATATCCGACGTGGCTCCGGGGTGGGTGACTAGGCTTGCCTGTTTGACGAGCGGCCGGAGCCTCTCCGAAAAAGCGAGGGGTGCGCTCCGGAGCCCGTCACCGAGGTCCCGGCGCGTCCTCTTTTTCTTGGTGAAGGCGCTGGGTTCCTTGCACTCTGTTGCTCCTCTGTAGTGACCACGCTCTCCGCAGTCATAGCAAATGGACTGGGTTTCGTGGTCTGAAGACAGCTGCCTCTTGCGACTGCCTCTGGGTG
>NW_005179011.1:150307-156769 GCF_000350225.1 Chondrus crispus | reverse complement strand
CCGTTCGAGTGTCCTTCTTCTGCCCATGACGTGGGCTGACCTCAGATAGCCTGTCAGAAATGCTTTCTGAGCCAGTCTTGCCATGGGTACCAATGAGGGACTTAACTTTGCGGTCAATCAAAGCTTGGACGTCCTTCATAGAGAACTAGGGAGCATCCATTGTGCTTGTTTTGGTCAGATTTCTCAGCACGATCACCGCGTCATCAAGGTTGAGCCTGCAAGAAGTGTGCCGCGGCAAGAACAAGTCAGCAACTGACGTTTTTGCAGCATGTTTCTCTGCGTTCACCTTTAGGTCTTGAACTGCAATGTCCAAGGAGCGGATGAAACTGATGGTTTGCGATCGGAAATCGGACAGGGCCTTCTTGTACTCATCGGCCGTAGACTCGGACTCGCGGAGTGGAACGTCAACCTTCTTAAGCTTCTCAGATATCTTGAGAACTTCCTCGAGATGCATCTTGGATACCCTTTTGGTGTCGACGACTGCCGATTCCTCTTTGTTCCGGGCTTCTGCATGAGAGATTAGTTGGAGCTTGGCGTTGGTTAAAGTCCCTTCCTCTATGTTGGCGTTGCTGAGGAGGGTAATGGCCAGAACTTTACCTATCTGCGAAAAAGAAGAAATGTTGGCGTGCAACAAGTGCTTGGCTGCCAAACCTCGGAACCTTGAAACGAAACTGGAGAGCTTCTCGTTTCTGTCTCGGCGACACGATGTAACCTTCTGGTATGATGCGATGAGTCTTGTGACCATGGAGATCGGTGGGTCTACAGCGACAAGCTCGACTATAGACAGTGCCGCTTGCACGGGATCATCCATCTGAAGATAGTCGAGCTGTCCTTTAGACTGGGCTTCATCGACAATCGCCTTCTGAGCTTCTGGGAGCCCGCGCTCATAGAGCGTGCGTCCCAGAAGCTTGAACATTGTCTGAAAGGTGCGATCCGTGCCTTGATCGTGGGTCACTTTGAGTGAGTCGACCCACTGTCCAACCTTCTTGCGCCAGGCTTCTAGATCGCCATCGGCGGCGAACAGGGGCGGGTCGAAGAATCCTGATAGTTTATTCATCTTCCCCCTGGGCCCATAACTGTGGAAGAACGGCAACGATGAGGTTAGTAGTAGCCGCGCTCGTGGCGCGCAGTGGCGGGGGAAAGGAGTCACGAGAGTGAGGGGGACGGGGATACCTCGGACGGAGAGTCTCGAGACTCGAACGGAACACTCTCATCGGGTAGCAAGTTAACCCCGAGGGCCGGCCGGGATACCGCCCTCGGACTTTAATATCGCCAGATTTCCCACCGGCGCGTAGCCCAGATAATTTTCCCGTTTTCCCAGATTTAGGGCTAACCAAATAAACTTCAATTTCCAGCTTCCCACAGTAAGCTTTCTACAATCTCGGGCAAACACATGGTGAGCGATTACAGTTGGTGGTGTTACCGTTTGTCAACACGAAATCGCTTCAACATCTGAGGATCGATATGTGATTTGAGCTACGGTTATCGATGTGAGTGTTAGACTTATTCAGTAGACTACAGTAGATATCACACTTCTCTGTTCTCAATATCAATTCAGGGATTATGTAGGCTACATTTCGCTATCAACGATAGAGTCCCTTAAGGACGTGCCACCTACAATTCTACTTGTTTTAGGGTGTAACCGTTTAGACATATTTCGTGGGTGGGGCAACTTCCCTTTTTATGGTAGTGCGCCTACTTTTATTGTACAGTCAATAGGCCTTCCACGTAGTTATGGGGTATAAGCCGTAAGAATCAATCATCATCAATAAAATACATCCACAATTGGATACGTTTCCAACAGTACATATTTACAGTGCCATAATTCAGTACGTAGCTATTCTACAGCAAGGGGCAGCACGACCACAATTACGTGGTAGCTTCATGAGCTTATTGTGATTGAGCAGCCTCAGGCCACCCCATTCTCTGACCGAGGCTTTTGTCAAATGCCCAAGTCTTTCGACAATAACACAACCCCTTCGCCCGTATCGGAGCCGCTACACCCCCCGGCCCCCAATCCACTCCACAATCCCCAAACCCGCCCCTCCCACATGCTCCTCCATCTGTCATCTGCCCCTCCGACCTGCTCTTCCACCCCACACTCGCTCCCCCGATCCGCTCCTCCACCCCCCTCTCGCTCCCACGATCTGCTTCCCCATCCGCCCTGCAACGCCGAACCGATCCTCTGTCCCCCTCCTGCCCCTCTGATCTGTTCTGGCCTCTGCTCTCTTGACTCCGGCACACCGACATGCAGAATTATTCCTCAGCTGACGCCGCCAACGCTCTGCAAATTCTTGCTGACGCTGCAGTGGAGCGTCAGAACGAGCTTGAGAAATTCTCAGTTCAGCCTGACGTCTCCGATTCAGATGAAGAAAGCGACTCTGACAGCCCGATCTTTGATCGGTTCTACGAGCGCGGCGGAGGGCGAGCAATTGTCAGCATGATCAAGTTTGATCCAGAGGAGTTCACAATCATTTGGGCAAACTACAGAGATTTTATCACAACCCAGTACAATTACTTGGCATCCACTTCGTCAGGAAGACCTGGATCGATATCAACGTGTGAAAAATCGCCAGCTGCACATCGATGTGGAACAAATAGAGCGCCGACGGCAGTCCCAGGAGCGCTATCGTCGGAAGCCTGCGAGGGGCATGTCCCTGCAGTTGCACAGAGCTGGAATGCTAGATCGCGACCCCGATGCTGATATATGAGGCAATGACTACAGTGCCATTGAATAGTTCTGTAATGAATCACTTCCAACCCGAAAAATAAATGGCTGCAAATTGTGCTAATTAATTGCCAAATTCTCAGTCGCGCATTGTAAGCGATAGTCCCATCTGATGCCAATCAAACAATATACACCTCACCCGTCATTGCGTAGTTTCCCAGTCTTTGCAAGAAAGACCTAATAGGACTATAAAGCCAGGTCGAAGACGCTACTCGTCTTCGACCTCAGCACATTCGATCACCTGAACCATCAACCCGACAACCCCGTCCCCTGACCGTGCTCACCCTCTGTAGCGGTTCTGAGGCAATAGCCTGCCGCTCTTCCCCCTCCCTTTAAGGTAACCCTATTTACCACCCTTTTATCCTTCACTAAAATCCCCTCCGGACCGCCCCTTTCGGTCGGTCTCCCGACAGCGAGCACCATATTTTGCAATCGGGCGAACAAAAGAACGCCATTCTACTCAAAGCCCACACGTGTCCATCAGAAGAAGGGCCGAGCTGACAACGCCCGCGGCGACACTCATTACAAGTCCCGACCGCCTGATTTTCGAAATACAGGGGGGGGGTAGCTCCATATCGCACTTTTGAATAGCGCATTACCGGATATATCGCACTATTTCGGGCTTGACACGAAATCAGCCACGTGTATGACATTACACACGTGTCGCTCTAGAAGCCCCTAGTAGAGGCCGTACTGTACAAGCGACCCGCACAGTACCTCCAACTTTGGCTTATGGCGACGGTGGCTGAGTACAGTGAACCCTCCCGATAAGGATCATTCTCCATATGGATATCCTCCGTAAACGGATAAAAAGTCGAGCGACGGACTCCGTAGCTTACAAATTTTTACCAAAAAACAATGTCTGTGGAATATTCCTCAATTGGATATCGGGTTCAATGTGAAATAAGCATATCATACAGACCCCTCCTACTTAAAACGTATTTTATGGTTACTTTTGAGTGGCCAAGGCACAAATTACCCCATAACCGTTCATTCTTGATCAATCCGTTCACAATCTGTTCAATAAATTCCAATCCCCGTCTGAGGCTTCGCAATTATCATCATTCTCGACAAAAACATCTTTCTAGCATATACTCCTGTTGGTCCTCCCCCATTGGGGGAGGATCTCCTCTGATCGCAAACATTGCGTGTTGTCAGCACCGTAGCCATCTGCCCCCGTCAAGCGACAATCGTCGATGAAGCGCTCTGAGCTTAACCTCGCCCAAAAGCAACAAATATGTGCAGAGTTCCAACGGCGCAAAAAGAGCAAGGAGCAGACGTCACAAAGCGCCCTTGCGAGGTGGGCCTCAGTACAGTTTTCCCTTTCTAAACCTCCTGCTCAAGCTGTCATGTCCCGCATCATCAACGGAAAGTATGGTTTTCGTCCCGATATCTCTACAAAAAAGTTCAAGCGCTCCGCGTCAGTTACCAGCCCATATCTCGAACGCGCAGTCGCAATTTGGGTCTCTGCCCAATTTGCAAATAGGGTAAAACATCACAGGTCATCTTATAACTACGCAAGCAGAGCGCATTCAATACATTTAGATACATTTTTTAAGTAAAGCACAGACATTCTGAGAGATGCACCGTGACACCGTTATGATACGGTCTCCGGATGTGAATATCCTCCGCAAATGGATACGGATTACGTCCACCGAGCGTATCCATATCGAGAGGGTTCACTGTAGTTCTGCCCAGTTCCACGTCATTGCCTCAACATAACAAAAAATATCTTTTTCGAGAGTATTTGCTACATCGCACTATCGGATATATCGCACTTTGAAGCGTTGTGACACTGGGGTGCGATATATAGAAGGTACCACTGTAAACAGAGTCCGTTGCGCACACAGACAAATAACTTCAGTCGTACGGTAAGTAGTTTACTTCTTCAGAGTATCATCGTAAGCTCGGCGCGATAGGTGACCGCACTGCTTTCGCAGTGCAGTCAGGCATCGAAGCGTCGGCAGACAGACAACTCAAATATTTACACAATGCAGCAAGAGAAGAACCCCACATATGCCGCGAAAAACGGCCCGTAGGGCTTAACATCGAAGCAATTCTCCCCGCAATAAAAGACCTCCTCGGTCTTCCTAGGAGCCAGGGAAACACCCCAGCATCAAGAAAAACGCTCAAAAAAGTGCGCAGGCACGCAAAAGTAGCACCTCGTCGGTGGTCGGCTGAGTGCCAACCCACCGCTCCACATCCGCGCAATAGGCGCAACAGGGCGTCGCGATCGGCACGCTACGGCAATGACAGCGTGAAGAACGACCATTTCAAATAGCTTTGGCGAAAAAACAAGCCGCATACCATGGTGTTCAACAGGCTTTGACGAACCGTGACCTCGACGGGCAACAGGGCACCCTGCGCCACGACGCGACATTAAAGAACAAGACAGCAGGCGGGCGGCGAGCGGGGCTACGTGTGCTAGACAGGGATGATCTCGACGTAGCCCACAACACCACTGCCAGCGGCCATGAGGCGGAGGATGCCCTCCGCGGCGAGGACATTAGCGATCATGATGAGGACGGCGATCATGAAGTTGTGATCGAAGGTGGCGGGCATGGGGCACGCCGGCGGCCAGGGTTCGCCGGCGCCCGTCTGCTTGCACAGCGGCTCGAGGCGGGTCCAGAGGATGCCGAATGCGGTGATCAGGGCCAGGCCGGCCAGCAGGATGAAGGCGCCCTTGCCGCCCTTGAGCTGGCGCAGCATGCGGATGGTGGAGGCGGCGGCCAGGACCAGGAAGGCGCCGCCGATGGCGCCCAGCAGCTCGCGGCGCAGGAACAGGTTGAGGTACGGGATGTCGGGGGCCGCAAGTAGGTGGCCCGACACGGCGAAGGTGGTGAGTAGGATGGCGAGCACCGAGGCGATGAAGACGGTCGCCTGCAAGCACTGGTTGTTCGGCTCCGGGACGGCGACGGCCGTCGCCGCCGGGACGCAGAAGCAGACAGCGATGACAATGCAGATGGCGGCCATGACGGAGAAGTAGAGCGAGAAGTAGCCCTTGTACAGCTGCTCGCCCAGCGCAAGGAACAGCGACGCGAGGGCCTGGAAGAGAAAGACCAGGCCGAAGTAGCGCGCCACGCCGGAATGCGTGCCCGGCTCGACTGACTTGGTCTGCATGATCACGGCGAAGAAGAGCAGCGACTCCAGGAAGACGAGGTACAACGCGACGTGGAAGGCGGGGGTGAGATCGACGGCCATGGCTGGCGAAGCAAGCGGTGGGCGGAGGGAAGCGGTGCCTCGCCAGACAAGGGGCGTTCGAACTAAGAAATTGAGGGGGAAGGGGGTCGGGGCGGTGGGGGGCGGAGACGGGGGCGGAGACGGGTGGTGCCTGCGAGATGTGGGCAGAGAGGGGGGTGGAGGGGGGGTTGGGGGGCGGGGATGGGGGGCGGGGATGGGGGGATGCGGGGATGGAGTTTCGGGGGATTTTTTCTGGAACGGAGTGGACATCGAGTGTCGTATCATAGTGTGCGGGAAGGAAACCAGACGGCTTTACGCCCGCCACCCGGCCACGGTCTGTAAGGCGCGTCCAGCGGCCGCGGGTGACCTGGCAGCCCCCAGATTTCTACGTCATCGCTTTCGAACGCACCTCCCCGCCCGGCCCGGCCTCCCCCCGCGCTCTCGGCATCACAACGCACCCTCTCTCCCCTGCGCGCGGCCGACGGCGCGCGCGACCGCCTCGCGGGCCCGCGCGAGCAGCACGACGCCCAGCGCGGCCGCGAGGTGCGCGGCGG